>NW_028021230.1:0-670 GCF_054177405.1 Leptonychotes weddellii
GGCGCCTGGGTGGCTCAGTTGGTTAAGCGACTGCCTTCGGCTCAGGTCATGATCCTGGAGTCCCAGGATCGAGTCCCGCATCGGGCTCCCTGCTCGGCAGGGAGTCTGCTTCTCCCTCTGACCCTCCTCCCTCTCATGCTCTCTGTCTCTCATTCTCTCTGTCTCAAATAAATAAATAAAATCTTTAAAAAAAAAAAACCCAGGATATGCATATATTTTTGCAATTAAATAGGCGTTACAAATCATGACCGTCCATCAGTTCCAAGCAAATTATAAACCCAATTCTGTATCTCTTTTACTTGAGTCTGCTTTAGCTTTGGTTCCAATGAATCAGAATTTTAAAGCATTTACAATGTCCATGCCATTTGTTCTGCAAATATTTTCTCTCATTCCACACATACCCACATTCACCTGTTCATTGCAGCATTATTCACAATAGCCAAGATATGAAAAAAACCTAAATGTCCATTGACAGACAAATGGAATACTATTCAGCCTTTAAAAAGAATGAAATTTTGTAAAATGCAACAACATAGGTGAACCTTGAGGACATTATGTTAAATGAAAAAGCCAGTCATAGATTAATACTGAATTATTCCACTTAGATGAGGTAACTAAAATAGTCAAATTCATAGAACCAAAGAGTGGAATGGTGGTTACCAGGAGCCTA
>NW_028021231.1:0-670 GCF_054177405.1 Leptonychotes weddellii
ATATTTTTTTTCTGTGCCTTACCTAAAGCCCTCACTTGGTGGGTGCTGCGGTCACTGAGCTCCAAAATCAAGATGGCCACTTTAACAGGTGATGAAAAGTATTTATTTAAAACCAATAGCCCTTATTTCTTACACCTGAATATACCTCAGCAGCTGGTTCAAATATTTAATTACAAAAAGTAAAACAAATGTTGAAAGAAAATATGGGTGAATATCCTAAGAACAGCTCCACATCCTGAACACATGAAGGGAAAAAATGATAATATAATTACATATGATTTTAAAGCTTTTTTTATGGTAGCCAAACAAACTGCAAAGCAAAATTAAAAGAACAAAGCAGGGGGGCACCAGGGTGGCTCAGTTAAGCGTCTGGCTCTTGATTTCTGCTCGGGTCATGATCTCAGGGTCTGGGATAGAATCTGTGACAGGTTCCGCGCTCAGTGGGGAGTCTGAGATTCTCCCTCTCCCTCTGCCCTCACAGGTGCTTTCTCTCTCCCCCTTCCCTCTTAAAAAAAAAAAAGAGAGAGAAAAGCAGGAAAAATATCTCCAATACATGCAAGAGTATATTTCCTTTTTATGCAAGGAGTTCTTATAAGTCAATATCAGGAACAACCCAAGAGAAAAATGTCCTAAAATAGGAACATATGCTTTAACAGAGGAAAAAATACAA
>NW_028021232.1:0-11015 GCF_054177405.1 Leptonychotes weddellii
CCCCCCCCCCCAGGGCACTCTCTCTCTGTCCATCTCTCTCTCTCTCTCACTCTCCCTCCCTCTCAAAAATAAATAAATAAATCTAAAAAAAAAAAAGAAAACAACTTTACCCACTTTCATCGTACTTGAAATATCACCCCCAGAAATCACAGTGCCATAAAACCTCTCTGCTATTACCTTGACAAGAGTTAGCCATTTTGTAAAATAAAAGAATAAACTAAGAATGAGTTTTTCTAGTCGAGGAGTGAGGAATCCTATGGAACAGATTATATAGCTAATGGGGCATGGTCTCAAGAAGAGATATATGAGTAAACTTAGAAAAAGAGTTACAAAACAAGCCTTTTTCATGATGGGTCCCATGGCCTGTGACCCATGCAGGAGATTACTCACTGAACCCTACACCGAATTGCCAGGGGACAGGAAAACAGCTTAGTGAAAAGTTACATGAACTATTTTTGTCTTGTGCTCACTTCGGCAACACATACATTAGAATTGAAACTATTTTTTTTTTTTTAGATCTTCTAAGTTTGACATTCCTCTTTTCAAATAGAAGAATTATTTTGACATCAAACTGCCAGTAACCATCATGCAATTCTCTGAAAGAAGTTATAAATGGAGATTTCAGAGTGACCAAGATGACAGGTAAGCTGTCAGTCATGCAAACCCTTGGACTAGTTTCTCTTTATCAGATAGTTTTCTTTTCTTGAAAACACTATCATAATAATTAAACTGGTGGTGATTGGAAATACATATGTGCATATGTGTATTACATGCATAGATACATATGTGTACACACATCATACATGTACGTATACATATTGTATTTTTACTATTTCATATTACTCTTCAATGACTTAAATAGGGTAGTGAGGCCATGTGGAATTGAATCAGATTTTCTGAGCCCCCTTCCTTCTACTGAAAATGGAGCCAATAAAACCCACTTGTTAGTGTTGCCATGAGTATTGAGACTTTCCCTATGTGCCAATTACTCTTCCCTTTCTTAATAGAGAGAACATCTGCACACACAATTATTCTCCTGCCTTATTACCTTATATCTTTTTTTCCAACCTCTGTAAAACCAAAAAGAAAGCCTGATTTCACTGTAAACTTTCACCATCGGCGTGCTGGGGAACCAGACTGGTGCACTTCATCATTATCCGGAACAGTTGCAAATCTTAAATGAACACGTCAATTATTCATGAGTCTAAGGTCCTGAATGCCAACTATAAATTATTAATCAGCAGATGTAAATATTTAAAAACCCTGGTGAGAAACACATTCTGTGCAAGCATTTCTGCTGCAGAGTGGATAAACACCAATTTTTAAAGCAAAGGGTGGTGGTCACATAACAGCATTTATTCAAAACTCTGCACAATAGGGTTAAGTGTGGGATTCCAAAGCGCCTTTCATCCCGACCTTACGGCGTGGAACTGTGCTTCCCAGTGCCACGCTACCTTTGCAGGAACCAAATCTACATTCGGTTCCTTTAATCTTGAATCATCTACACAATTTCTTTTCATTTTTATCTTGAATAACAATTTTACCTCGGATTAAAATAATCGTGCTTTAGTTGACTTAGAGAGGTGTTTCCATTCTCTCCCACGTTTCTTTGTTGAAGCGAAAATGTCTCTTTCTGTCCCTTTGCTGTTCCTTTTCCTCAGATGGTGCTGGCCTCTCCCACTCCGCCATGCAATTCTACTCAGTCTTTAACTTTCAGCTATTTGGCTCTGCCCTCTGTGAATATTTCTCCACACTTCTCGGTGGGAATTAGCCATTCCTGCCAATTATTTTCTTTCCCTTTCCCTAAATGAAGTGTTAACTCTGTGAGGACTGCACTTTCTTCGCCCCCACGCAACTGTGATTGGTAGCGCCCACCGCACACAGGAGTGGCTCAGATAAATGAAGGAACATGGTCCACACCTTAATCTGCAGGTGCCTGCGCTGGATCCGAGATTAGGCTTTGTTTTTCTGTTTTTCTAGGAAGCAACATAACCTAGTGGTGAAGAGCCTTGGCGTCGAAGCCAGAAGAGATGTGGGTGGCATCGGGCTCTCCTTGAAGGGCTGGTGTGAGTTTTCAATGACGTACTATGAGAGAAACAGCACGGTGCTTGGTCCCCAAAAGGTGCTTGAGCCAATGCAGTGATTGCTGTTCATGCATTGTTATTATGATTTCTGTGAAGGCACATTGAGTAATAGATAATGTGTTGACTCACTTAGATCTTGGTCCTTCTGGAGACCTCGATTCTGCTCAGCTCCTCCCCTGACTTCGTTTTCCCTGGCATGGGCACTCAGGGCTAACTGACGCTGGATGCAGAAACAAACAGAACCCCAACCGAAGTCCTTCCGTTCCAACACAAACATTCTGCCGGCTAGCCCTGGAATTTCCATGATAATTTTCTCTCTGTTTCTCAATGCTGAAAGATGTAATGTTTTAAATGAGAAAAAAGACAGAAGACAGAACCCCTTGCACTTCTGGGTGTTTGTCATTGTTTCATTGAAAATAAGAAGGTTGAATACAAATGAAGTTTTACAGTATCTGTGGGGGTTCCTGGGTGAATCAGTCAGTTAAGCGTCCGACTCTTGATCTCAGCTCAGGTCTTGATCTCAGAGTTGTTAGTTCAAGCCCTGTGGTGGAGCTTAATTAAAAATAAATTAAATCACAATATATCTGTAGTTAGGCAGAGAGCGTAGCCCCACAATTGGGAAGGCAGACCCTGGGTCTGAATCCCAACCCACCACCCACCCGCAGGGCAGCCCACGGGGTTCCTTAGCTTCTTGGTGTCTCCACTTCCTCGTGGTAAACAATGGAAGCTAGTGTTAGTCACGGGCTTAGGAGAACACGTGAGGATGAGTCAAGTAAAGCAATTGGAACAGATCCCGGTGCACGGTGTGTGCTGCAAAAGTATTAGCTTTGGGGATTTTTTAATGACTCAGATTCACAGACAGGAACTGTTTGTGTGTGAACCAAGTGGGATGATGCTTATCCAGATCCAAGGGCTTTCAAATCTTTATCAAAATTCTACTGAAATATTTGAAAAAAGCAGTAAAAGCCTTCTTATGGGTTCCAGTCCCAGTTCAAAGGGAAAGATTGGGTTTGAGTAGAATGTCCCATCTTTGCCACCTGCATGCTGGTGCTGTGGTGGTGGCCGGGTCCCCAGGGTCCCTCATCACCCACCTGAGATAAATCTCCTGCTCTGTCTCATATTATCTTTGGTCCAGCTGAGTATAAAGTAACATTTTTCTAATATTTAATTTGGAACTTAAAATTTTCCCCAAAATTTCAAGTAGAATTGAAGATCCCCAAAATGGACACACCCCTGGTCTATTTCCCAGGAGATCGGACTTAATTGGAGCCCTGTCAGCTTAAATTTGACTTTCGTCAAAGGGCCGTACAAGAAGCAACGCTATGGAGGCAAGCTTTGAATTTTATACCCAACTGTTATCTAAGAGGTCTTGCGCACTGCTAAGAAATCTACTGGGTACCCCTAATGAATTTCTCTTGGAGGGTGAGGTCAAAAAGTTTTTCAAAATTTTTGGAAATACTGGTGTACCTTCTAACACCAGTCGGTGCAGATCCTGAGAAAGCTGGGGTTAAGTTTTATGTTGGGTTTACTATAGCTCAATGTTTCCGGTTTCCTCTGTACTTACTGATTTCTTGACTTTGGTGTTATTTCCAACACTGTCGGACGAGCACTATCTTCATTTTGTATTGGTTAATTAACTCTCATCTAATTCTCGAAGCAAGTGCCATTAGATCATCCTTTAATATTTAATCTTTTCAAGCGGTCAAAATATTTTCGACAATATACCTGAGTGTAGCGTCTGTTTCAGACTCTCTAGTACAGAGAGAATATAATTATGGAGAAGAACACAGAGGGGATATTGAGGGCAGCATGCCTTGGAAAACCGGAGCAATTGCCTGCCTCCATATGCTAACAGCAGGAAAGGGCCAGAATTATAATAAATGTCCCTGCTCTTGCTTAATATAGAGATTCTTGATTTAAGGATATTGATTCTGGCCTACCACCTGAGACTAAATAGCAAATGGCATCTGATATATTAAGCTCCTGCCTCTCGATGTGGCTAAGTAGCAGGTGGCAGCTTTGAATCAATAGCTTATGTTCACACTGGAAACTGTTCTAGCACTTGGCTGGGAGGCCTTACGTGAGAAGAAATAAACTTCCGTAATTTTGTCCCTTGTCCTTACCTCTGCTGCCATGGAGGACCTTGGTCCCCAGGAATATGCCATAATTCATCATCTGGTTAATACACAGATAAAAAAGAATCAATAGAGCATATTGTCACAGTTTTTTTGGGGGGGGCGGTTAGGTAGGGCATGATTCCAATGAAGAGAAATCAAGTTACGGATGTTTTTTCAGAGGAAGAGAAAAATAACAAAATAATTGTCAAAGACTTGGCTGAAAATGCAGATGATAAAAAATATGTTTCTTAAGTGTGATATTAATCCAGAAAATTACCAATTATGAGTAACAGAAGAGGTGGACCTGACTCCCTTCAGCCTGTCCAAGCTGCTCAAAAGTGAGGGAGGTGTCCTACTTACAGATGGTCCTGGTGTCCCCACGACTTCCGAAAAGATAAAATGAAGAAGTGTCTAGCTTCTCTCCCTCAGGCTTGGATGATTCATTCCTGGCCATTTGCAAGGCTGGAGAAATCAAAACAAATATCAATATTCATAAAGAGATGTTTTAAGTTAAGAGTTAAGAATGTAGGCTGTGAGGAAGATTTAGGACATTTAAAAAAATATTTGAAAGGCCATTTGGGGTACAGATATTTATTCACTCCACTAAAGGGGAGACCTGATGTGTTCTAGCAATGAGTGCAATAGGAATGTTCCGGAATCTATGGTAACCTATGAAGCAGTCATCCTTGAGACACGTTGACTAATAATTGTGACTAATAATAAGGCACAGTTTGTGTTGCCAGCTGTAGGGAGGGCACTCACAGATGGCTGCAGAACTGCAGGCCAAACTGTCCCTTCCCAGAATTTCTCCACAACAAAAGCACAAGATGGAGGATGGGGGATTATAAAAAGAACAAGACAATTCCTCTTTTTCACATATCTTCTTTGGTCAATGCTGAAATTCTTCTCAGTAAGAAAAAGAGCCAACAACATCATCATCTGTAAAAGCATTTGGCTTCCCTCCCCATCGTGGCCTGCTCCTCACTCCCATGCATCTCTGTGAATGGAAACTCTGCAGTCAGTTGCTTGGGTGCAAAGTATTGGATTGTCTTCTTTCTGTCTCTGGCCCTCCTATTGAGGCCATTAGCAAGAAGAATGTCTCTGCATTCAAAGCACATCTAGACTCTGACCAGTTGGTCACCTCTGTCTGCATCTCCATCATCCCCCAGTGGGTCGCTCCTATGGCCCTACACCTGCTTTTTCACCTCTGCACCTACATGACCACAGGCTCTCAACAGAGTTATCTCCTCAAAATGGGGGTCGATTCCATTACTCTTGGAGATGCCCTCCAATGCTCCTCATCTCAGGGGAAAACCAATGTCTTAGGTTGGCCAAAGAGGTCACCAGCCAGAAGACTGGCCCCTGCTGCTGGTCTCTCTACTTTCACCACTTCCTTCAGGCAGAGGGGTCCTTGTCTTCTCTGCCAGGCAGGTTCCCCATCTCAGGGCTCTTGTACCTGCTGTTCGTTCTACCTGGTGTGCGCCACTCCCAACAGATCTGTCTGTTGACGTGTTGCTGTCTCCCTGAGGCCTTCCCTGACTGTCGGAATGGAAGAGCAGGTCTCCCAGCAACTCATCTCTTCTCACTGTTTTGTTCCCTGGCAGCTCCCAACACCTGACACATCTGCTAGCTGCCATTTGTTGTTGTTGTTGAAGGATCGATCCCATGCGAACAGGAGTACCTGGCACATGTAGGAAATTAAGTAATCTGGGTTCTGGGAATAAATAGAAGCAGATACTTTTCTTAACAGCCTGCAGGCCATTTAGAGAAATAATCTGTCAAGAACCTTGCATTGTGGCATTATAATTCTTCCTTGTGTATGTGTGTGTGTGTGTGTGTGTGTGCTCGTGCACATAAATATATATTTGTATATATACATATATGCAGATATCACTTGGTGGTGATCAATATCTGAACAAATGATCATTTTCTACTCTACAGGTACGTTTGACTCAAAACATATTATAAGCAATCCTTCAAGAATGTGTTGTAATTCCTCTTTAATAGACCTTAAAATCTTTCTCAGTATTACCTACCTTTATTTCTTCTCCGATCTTTTATTGGCTTTTGACGACCGTACATGATTCTGTGTGTACTTGATTCTGTGTGCGGTACAAACAGCCCCAGAGATACAGAATATTATCTTTGTACTTGCCTCTTTGTATTTTGCCAAATTCTATGCTCTGCCTTCTGAATGTCTTGCTATAAATTCCAACAAATACAATGAAAACAATGACTTCTCCCCTGATGGTCTTTCCTATGAGAAGTCCCTTTAACATCCAGATTTTACTCATCCTATGACATCCCTGAGCATCTGGGTGAACATGACAGATCATGATGTGGAGGAGGAAGATGGGCTTAGAACCAAGTGTGGTAAGTGATAAGAAGGAAATGAGAACCCAAGCTAAAGGTGGAGCATACTGTGGAGAGAAAGGGCCTGGGGAGAAGTTCTTGAGGATGTTACATCAAAGCTGGGACCTGAGGAAGAGCAAGGGAAGGGCAACTCAAAGGAGGGAAGAGGGTTGGGAGTGGGGGGTTCCTTCAGGGAGAGGAACAACATGGCCTGAGTCAAGACCGAGCTCAGGAAGAAGTTGGAACTGAAAAAGACTAATTCGATATGAGACAGTGGAGTGAGGAAGAAAGTTGAATGAAATAGAGAAGGTAGGTTGATGGGAATTCATCCAAATTCCTACAAGGATAAAATACAATTTTATTGTATTCTAAGCACATTGTGAAACCTTTGAAGTTTCAGGCAGGCAAGTGAGAACTGATTTATATTTCAAGAAGGTTGTCTGATTTAGGGAGAATATATTGAAGGCAGCAAAAGAAGAAGATCCAGCGTGAGGAGCTTCTTTCAGTAAGCCAAGTGAAAGGTAGGTGCAGGTGGGAGCACGGTATTCGGGGGGAGTGGAAGGACATACGATCTCACTGCAGAAGAAGCCTGATGGGATTATTGACCCCGGGGCAGGGAGAAGGGAGGGGAAAGGAGAAAGCAGAACTAAGCAATGGCTTAGTGGTCATGTGATTTCCAGAAATGTGGAAGTCTGGAGCAGAATTAAGTGAGGGAGGGAACAAGAGTTCAGTCTTTGACAGATTAAGGAGAGATGCCTAGGTGAAGTTCACACGGAGATGCCAAGGAGGCCCAGGGAGATCAGAAGAAAAGTCTAGCATGGAGAATTACAATTAAAAGTCATCACCCTGGAGATAATAGTTAAACCAACAGCCATAAGCAATCCAGTGTAAGGAAAGTATGTATGCTGGACTAATCCTAGAAAAACCCCACAGGGGCACAGTGAGGCCCAAGTGTGAAGCAAGGCGATAAGAAGGGGATGGCCACTGAGGTGGGAGGAACCCCAGCCATATCTTTACTAAGGTCAGGAGAGAGAGTACTTCTACAACAGTGGGGTTGTCAACAATTCCAGATAATGCTGAGAGGTTGTGTGAGATGGGGACGAGTGCCAGTGTGGGTTTGACAGCAGAGCTGTTGTTAATGACCTTGAAACTGCAGTCCGGGTTGGTGGGACAAGTGGAAGGCAGGTGGGATGCAGGATGAAGGAGACTGAAGTCCGGGGACAGTAGGAGAAGACACCTCATTAGAAACGGTAGGCATAAAGGAGAGCGGAAATATGGGTCCGTGGCTGAAGACAGAGACCAGAGCAGGGAAGATGGTGGGAGAGAGAAGAGTGTAGCATATAATGGGGATGCTTAGGGGAGCGCCGATGACACAGGACAGAGTGGGGTTCACTGAAGGAGCAATGGCCTTGGGAGGTGGAGATTAGTAAAGGGACCAGCCTTTGAAAAAGGAGATTAACGAGATGGACCCAATGCAGGTACAAGAGTGGCGGGGGGAGGATACGTAAGCTTAAATATAAGGGTATCTATTTCTCAGCGAAGCTTGCTCTCATCAACTTCTGACGTGCTAGCGCCCCCCTCAGAGTCTGCTTCCTGCAGAACCAAACCTGTAACCCCTGGCGGGAAATTCCCATCCACACACCCACAACTCTGGAGTGTGTACCTTCAGCATCCAGCTCTTCTTCAAGCTCCAGCCTATCCAGCCTTCCTGTCAGTATATTTTCAAGTAAACTATGACATCTCAGACTTAGGGGGTCCGATATGGACCAACTAATTCCCCATCTCCAAACCCAGTCATCTGCCACATGACTCATCACCATTCTGCGACACACAGAGACATCACCATTGACCTTGACGCTCATCTACGGTGTCGACCTTCCTCTGTGTTTTAATCCTTATGTGTCTGACTCCTGGATTTGACCACCCATTTATCAGCCTTACATTACATGGGCTGCTTCTCTGTGTTCTCATTCATAGACCCCCTGAGAAGTGACACACACAATTAAGTTTTTAATACATTTTTCAGGAAGATGAGGATGAGGAGGTTTCTTTAGAAACAACATTAATATTTTGACATTTTTTAAAGAACAGAAAAGTTAAATGTTTTAAAAGAATTTTAAAAGGTTTTATACAGTTAAATACTAAACTATGATCTTTGTGGTTTGCATGCTTTAAACATTTGGATTTATAAATAATGATAAATTTTGACATCATTTATAATTACAGCAAACAGCTTACAGTTTTTTTCTGAGACCTCCATTAGTTGTGTTTGCTTTCACGTAAGTAGGAGAAACAGAATGACTCAAGTCCAGAGCCCCTTCGTTCTTTGTGAGGTCCCGGCTTTGAATTTCTTCTGTATCTTTGGGGGCAACCTTTCTGCAACAGTGTTCCAGACGGATTCTATTGAGGGTTAGCAATCAGACATGTCAACATTGAGATTCAGCTTCCAGCAAATTAAAGAAAAGATTAACATATATTGGTTTCTCTCTGAACACGAGGTCTTTCTGAAGCTGAAGTTCTAGATAAATTTGCTTACACTTGAGATTTTGTAAAGTTATGGATTCTTACAGAAATATCCAGTATTTTGGGCAAATTTCCTTAATGCTAGCTTGTTTTTTTCCTTGTATTTAAAACATCTGTATGTGTGCATTTAAATAATTTATCTTGTAAAATATCTGTTTACTTTAATCGGAGAGTAACTACAGAAAGGTAAAGTGGCCTCATCACTCATACTATTTTAATATTAATAATTAATAATATTTAAGATTTAAGATTTGATTCTGGCTTTCACAAAGGATGTCAACCCAAATGCAGAACTGATTGATCCTTTACTCTGTGCCAACACTGTTCTAAGGGGTTACCTGCGTTAGCGACTTAATCCTAACACGGTCAAGGGGAAGGTATTTTTATCATTTTTACTTTTCATCTGGGGAAATTAAGGCAGGGCTAGCTTGACTGGCTTATTCCTGATAGCACAGGTAGTGAAGAAGACACTGACCTGTCATTCAGTCACTAATGCCCCTCATTAATAACTGCACCCAGATAGTTTTTATGTGAAATATCCTGCTTATGCTTCCATCATACATTTCTCTGATGTGACAATCAGCTCAGGTGAGAAACATTCATGTATGCACATGAATTCTATGGTGCCATCCAGTACACACACACACACACACACACACTACTTACTTGACTATAGTATCATTTTATATATATTCTGATATATGTATGCATATATAAATATGTATATATATGTGTGTGTGCATGTGCGTGTGTGTGTGTGTGTAAAGATCCTGGGTGTGGTCCTGGTAGAGAGCCAATGGATATTCCCATGACTCTCTGGCAGGACACATCACTTATATTGGAGGAAGGTCTGTACCCCAAAACTGATAACAAATGTGACAGTGTAATCAGTCACAAAACATAAAAACATATATCTGTGGCTATGTCAAGTCTTACTGTGTCCCATAAGTAAAGAACATTCATGCATTTATTCTCTTATTCATTCACAAATTTGATTGGCACGTTGTCTGTCAAGCCCTTTGAACTGGGAATGCAGAAGGGAATGTGCCAGAAGCCCATGCCTGGGGGTGGGGGGGTGCCGTCCACAGCTACACACCAGGAGGGCTTGCCAGGGAGATCTGTCCTCTCCTATACTCAGTAAGCCCTTTTCAATGCTTTTCCATAGTGCACTTTCCTGCAGGGAAGAGGTTCTAAAAAGCAATCCTAATGCCCATTAGGAAAATGGCAGTCTGGGGTGGGCTGTGGGCAACGGAGGCAGCTGTTTGTGCTGTATTTTCCCAAGTTCTGCTATAAAGACTGGAAATTGCACCACATAAAACACGTGCGTGAGTAATGGATCTTTTAAAGTTTGGGTAAGTGCTATAAAAGGGGGTCCTTTCAGCAAGTTTTATGTCTGCATTAAAAGAACTTTAATTGTATTTTTGAAAATAATCACTTTGTGTTCTAAGGACCATAAAAATCAAACGTCACTGATATAATTTCGATGCGTTGACATATTTATTGACCAAGAAGGGGTTAACCAGGTCAAGCTCTATTTGATGTTGCCAGAAACGTGTTGTGTAAGCGTGTGTTTGCATATATATGGCTCATAGATGAGAAACACATTTTGCAAGTGAGTTTTACTAAAATATATGGTGGTGGTTTTTGCACTGAACGTTGACTGCTCATTCTGAATCCCGTTTTCATTACTGAAACGTTTATGCGCTGTGTACACAGCTGTAAAGTGGCCCAAAGTCTTCTCCGCCACGGTAACTCCAGTTTTTATATCACCACTAATAGCTTGAAGACATCAGTGGAATGACATCTGTTTTCAGGCTTATACACATTTAACAAAGAGAGAAACAAAACATCATTTTCCTTTTTTTTTTTTTTTTTTTTGCAAGAGGAATGATAAAAGCATGGCAGCGTTTTTGAAATTTATCTATTTCTTTTTTTTTTT
>NW_028021233.1:0-670 GCF_054177405.1 Leptonychotes weddellii
AACCAGAGTGCTAGCTTGTGGGCATATGACCTAATTGACTCATGCTGAAATTAAAGGCAGAACTTAATAACTGGTTTGTGAAGAAGAGGGAATTTAGAATTTCCTTATAGACAAAGAACCAGAAAAAAAGAGCCTGCACCCCTACACAGAGATTTGGCTGTTGCATGAAAATTTGGTAGCAAAACTTCTTCTCTTGACCCACTATGCAAAGCATAGTCTCGTTCACTTATTTTTCCTGGTTCCTCTGATTCAGAGTTTAAAGAACTACTAATTCTCAAGAGCTTTCCTTTTCCATGTAAGTTCAGAAAACAATCCTTCAAGTTATGAATTAGATTTCAATTTAATAGGATATTGGGTGTAGGGCTTTATACAAGAAAGTGTTATAGATTTTTGTCACAAGTATTTGTAAACTGCTGGTTGTTTGGGAGGGAAAAAAAGTACAAGAGTCCTAATGAGAAATTGTGGTTGGGGGTGGAGAGGCTTCAAAACACAACACAACCAAATGAGATCAAATTCCAACTTTTAAGCCAAGATGTCCATTGACAGATGAATGGATAAAGAAGATGTGGTATATATAGAGAATGGAATATTATGCAGCCATCAAAAGGAATGAGATCTTGCCATTTGCAACGACGTGGATGGAACTGGAGGGTATTAGGTTGAGTGAAAT
>NW_028021234.1:0-670 GCF_054177405.1 Leptonychotes weddellii
CTGCCTTGTGGGAGCTTCCTGCCATGTTGGAAGTAGGTATCTGCTGTCTGCCCTGATGCCCCCGACCACAGCTTCTGTGTTGAGCTAGCCTTCCCATCCCTTTCTGCCCTGTTCTTCTTAGCAATGTTTGCTGGCCCTCCTTCTTCCTCCCCAGGGGCCTCCGAAGAGTTGAAGTTTTCAATTGTTTAACTCTCCCCTTCTTCTCTCCCCTTTCTTTCCCCTAACTGCATGTGCTTTGGGGATAACCAGTCATTAGTGGCCTGGTCTGGCGGTCACATGGTCTTCCCACTCAGGTCTCTCCCCACTTCCGTCCACGGGGTGCACCCCGCCTTAGCAGCTGGCCTCAAGCACCCCCAGACTTTGCCTCTGCCCCACGATCTACAGAAGTACGAATGATTTGGCAGCGTTCAAGGCAATCAACGGGACTGCCTCAACTACGCTCACAACCAAAGTTGGCATGGTGTGCCCCAGTGTTCCGGACGCGGAGCGCTGTGATTGGCAGCTGGTCTACAGCCCCCCTCCCGGAAGTGCAAACCTCTTCTCTGGAGGGATTCTGGAGCTGCTCCTGTCAAAGCCCCTGGGGCCTCCTGCCTCCTCGCCCTCTGACACCCACTCACCCTGCACCCTTGCAGTGGGGCACTCTTTCTTGCTGAGCATGTCTCACGCTTAG
>NW_028021235.1:0-670 GCF_054177405.1 Leptonychotes weddellii
GGGTATTAAAGAGGGCACGTTCTGCATGGAGCACTGGGTGTTATACGCAAACAATGAATCATGGAACACTATGTCAAAAACTAATGATGTAATGTATGGTGATCAACATAACATAATAAAAAAAAAAAAGAATCACTGCTCTCAGCAATGAAAAGCCCAAGATGTTTTGAGTCAAAGACTAGAATTATGAAAGGATTATTTTAAAAAACATAACTGGAAGCAATGTTTAACATATGCTGGAGTGAACAGGCTGGAGAACTGGTCCGACATTATAGCTGTAGCCCAACCTGAGAAGCAGGATGGGTAGGAAGGATAAATATGGGAATAGAAAGAAAAACTGTAAGGGGTATTACATAAGTCACTATAATTTCCTCCCTTTTTCTTCTACAAAATGTCTATACTTACTGTACATTATTTCTTTCATTTTACCTAGGCTCCATTACCTATTACTAAGAGGCTGAGTTGATTCTGTAAGCAAATTTCATGGGTGTCCAGGTGAAGCTCCTCTCCCTGTGTGTGTGCTACAGTTCATATAAGGGGATTTAGTTACGGTTCATGCAAGATGGCTTAATTAGTCTCCTGTGACTAAAACTGAGCTAAATTCATTTAGATTAGAAGAAAAGGCAGTGAGTTACCAATAGTGGTGTCCAAAGCATTTCAAATTCATTTT
>NW_028021236.1:0-670 GCF_054177405.1 Leptonychotes weddellii
AACAACAACGCATACTTATTCATTCATTCAACCCTCAGTAAATTTTATTGGGTACTAAATATGTGCAAGAAACTCTTCTAGGAACTGGATGTACACTATGAACAAGACAGAGTCCCTGCTCTAGTGGAAATTGCATTCAAGTGAGGGTACACAGAAAAAAAAAAGAAAAAACAAGTACATAATGTTAGTGGTGATAAGTGGTAGGAAAAAACTAAAAGAGAAGACAAACAGTATAGTGTTGTGAGAATCAAAGGAGTCCTCTTTGAAAGGTGACATTTGAGCAGGTACCTGACTGAAATGAGTAAGCTCTGTGTATCTGGAAAGTATGCTGTGGAGCAAGCTATGTATATCTGGAAGCAAAACATTCCAGGAAAAGGGAATAGTAAGTGATCTGAGCAGAAATTGCTCGGTGTGTTCACAGAAGGCAAGTATAATTAAGCAGTGTGGGGAAGGTATATATGCTTGCTAGGGTCACCATAACAAAGTACCACAGACTGGGTGGCTTAAATAACAGAAATTTATTTTCTCACAATTCTGTAGACTCTAAGTCCAAGATCAAGGTGACAGCAGGGTTGGCTTCTTCTGAGGACATTTCTCCTTGGCTTGTAAATGGCCACCTACTCACTGTGCCCTCACATGATCTTTCCTCTGTGTGTGCCTGTGTCCTATT
>NW_028021237.1:0-670 GCF_054177405.1 Leptonychotes weddellii
AAATTAAAGCAACATAATACTGCCTCATAAATAGATGAACCAATAGAATAAAAAGGAAAGTCCAGAAAAAGAACACAAACACCAAACCTGAAAACTGAACCATTGGATAATATTGGGAAAATTAGGTAGCTATCTGGGAAATATTAATGTTGAACTCATACACTACTCTGGGTTCCATGATATGTTCCAAATGGATCAAATCTTTAAATATAAAAAAATAAATCAACAGAAGTAGCAAATGAATACATGAAATAGTATTTCATGATCTTAGAGTGTGGAAGACTTGGCATCTTCCACATAGGGTGTGGAAGACCATGACCCTGAGATCATGGCAAAATCCAGAAACCATGAAAATATATCAATAAATTCAACTATATAAAAAAATTTTTAACCTCTGCCTGACAAAAGTAAACCCCACCATTAAAAATACATAAATAAATAAACTGACAAACTGGAAAACATCATTACAATTAGTCACAGACATAGAAAAATCTTCTTAGGGGCGGAGCAAGATGGCGGAGGAGTAGGAGACCTGGATTTCGTCTCCTCTCAGGAATTCAGCTGGATAGGGATCAAACCAATCTGAACACCTACGAACTCAACAGGAGATCAAAGAAAAGAAGAGCAACAACTCTCTAAACAGAAAAGCGACCACTTTCTGGAAGGTAGG
>NW_028021238.1:0-670 GCF_054177405.1 Leptonychotes weddellii
AATGTTTAAGTTACCATATTCTGCGCAGTTGAGAACCTGGAGTCACTTTCAAATTCTACCATTTCCTACTTCTTTTCAGTCGGGTCAAGTTTCTAAACTTTAAGTCTCATTTCTTACCACTGAAAAGAGGATACTAGTAAGAGTCTCCTATCTACCTACCCGAGGATTTCTGTGAGGACCAAATGGATGAGGTATGTGAAAAACGCTTCACAAACATTTGGTTAAACTCTAAAATATTTGTACCTGGCTACGAACATGACTGCATTAACAAGTTGGGTTGCTCGGCTGAAGAAACTCAAAGGCGGCTCGTCTCTAGGGAGAGGAAGCCGAGCGTTACTACGTGACGTCATCACCCTACGACGGCCGCGACGGTTTCCGGGCTGGGCTTAAAGCCGTGTTCCGCGCTATGGGGTGTTGGCAGCGTTTGTTGATTTTTGGCGGGGTATCGCTTCGGGTTGGTGGCGGGGCCAGTGTCCCGCTTGGGGGAAGCCGAGTGTTGGTTTGTCGGCGCCAGGTTCGTGGTGCTGCTGGACAGGGGGAGGCGGAAGGGACGGAGATGCTGGGGCGGCAGGGCCGCAGGTGTCCCGGCATAACCTCTTGCCGAGGACTCGCCTCAGACCTTAACGGCCCCCCCCTACTCGGCGGCAAAGTGAGGCCCCAGTTGGCTGGA
>NW_028021239.1:0-670 GCF_054177405.1 Leptonychotes weddellii
GGACACGTGACGTGGTGCCGCACCGAGGGAAACAGTCTGGCCGTGCCCCAGGCGACCCACACAGACTTACGGCCTGACCCCGCAGTCCACCGCCCGGTGCACGTGCGCGTGTCCACACAAACACGGTCCTCGTGAGAGCCAAACGGCCGTGTGTCTGTTTCCGCCAATCGGGC
Organism: Leptonychotes weddellii; assembly: GCF_054177405.1. NCBI lineage: Eukaryota > Metazoa > Chordata > Mammalia > Carnivora > Phocidae > Leptonychotes > Leptonychotes weddellii. The sequence goes on from NW_028021239.1 coordinate 174, forward strand.
AGCGATCCAGCCATCGGACGGAGTGTCCGCCCACAGTAGGAAGGGATGAGGTGCCGACTCAGGCTGCGGCACAGGGAGCCTCGCCCAGACAGCCACCTGTCGCCGACTCCGCGCACGTGCAGCAACGGTGCAGGGCAGGCAGGTGCGCCGAGGGGGAAGGCCAGAGGGTGGTGGCGGTGGCCTGGGGCCATTGGCCAAACTCGCGTGATCGTTCAGGAGTGTGCGGCTTCCTCTTGGGTAATGAAGTTGGCTTTTTTTTGAAGATTTTTTATTTGAAAGAGCGGGAGAGCACAAGCAGGGCGAGGGGCAGAGGCAGAGGGAGAAGCAGGCTCCCCGCGAGCAGGGAGCCCGACGCGGGGCTCCACCCAGGACCCCGGGATCGTGACCTGAGCCGAAGGCAGACGCCTAACGACTGAGCCCCCCCAGGCGCCCCTCGTGAAAAGATCTTAAAATCTCTGTGGTGGTGGGTGTACAATTTGTGCAGCAAACCCCCTGGA
>NW_028021240.1:0-670 GCF_054177405.1 Leptonychotes weddellii
GCACAAACAATGAATCATGGAACACTACATCTAAAACTAATGATGTAATGTATGGGGATTAACATAACAATAAAAAAATTAAAAAAAAAAACAATTCTCCTTTACGTATAAGGAATTGCAACTTGAAGGTAAAGGATTTTCTCTCATCATTGGACAGCTGAAACAGGTGGCAGAATATGGGGCTTAAGTTCCAGACAGTTTGGGGAGAAATTGGAGCTCCAGCCCTTCCTCCTCATATGACTTTCTAGGGCCTCAATTTTTGTCACCTAAAAATGAAGATAATAAATACAATTCTTTTTTTTCTTTACCTCGCAGGGCTGTTATGTGGAACAATGAATCATGAGTAAATACTCTGTAAAGAGTTAATTCCCTTAAAAGATATAAATTCTATCTCATGAGCATACTTATAGAATAGAATGTTCTGTGATTGATGTTGATGAAATACAATACATGTTTCTGCCATGGTAACCTCATAGAGCCAACTTTTAGTATCCCTGCTAATTGAGAAAATTATTTAGGTAATACAAATTTTGTTTTAATTCCCTCTGAAATAGATTATATTTTATAGCATATTGACTTTATAATTATGTTTAGCCTGAGTTCTTACATACTTGGCAGGCCTCTGGAAATGAACATTTCCAAAACTGAACTCCTCAAGGATGCAGGAAGC
>NW_028021241.1:0-670 GCF_054177405.1 Leptonychotes weddellii
TTAAGGCAGAACTAGGCCCCACGGGCCACCCTGTGTTGACAGATAAAGCTTTAGTGTAACACAGCCACACCAATTACTCGCTCTCCCACTGGGGCAGCAGTGCTGAGTAGTTACAACAGAGACCATGGGACCCACAAAGCCTAAAATATTTACCATCTGGCCCTTTACTAAGAAAGTTCGCCGACCCCTGAGACTCAAGGAAGGGTCTGCTTATTCCCAGTTCATTCAGTGAATAAACATGGGAGGCAGGAACAAATCTAGGCATCAGAATTCCAAAGATGAGTCATAAGGTCTGATTCCCAAAGGGGACACACATCTGAGTTCAACAAAAAAAAAAAATCTAAAGAGGGGAGGGACAAGCCGAAGGGGAAAATACAACTGTCGTTTACACTCAAAGATCACTGAACTCTCTTAAAAAATAAATATTACCAAATTATAAATTTTGCCAAATGTAATTGGTAAAACATACCCTACTGTTTCACTTAGTATAGTTATGCTTGTGGATGAGGTTTGGTATTTCTTAAGTGAATTTCCAGTTTATAACTGCTGTCACTTTTTAAAGAAGAGAAGGCATAGTTTTGATAACATTTAATTACCCTCAATAATGTGGGTGGTCCTCATCTGATCAGTTAAAGGACTTAATAGTAAAAGACTGACCTTCCCTAAGGAA
>NW_028021242.1:0-670 GCF_054177405.1 Leptonychotes weddellii
AAAAATGTTTTGGATTTGAAATAGTGTAAAGTCTGTGTTGTTATTTATAATATGTGGGTATATAATTTTTTAAGTATACATTTATATACATATCACTTAACTAAAACTACTTAAAACATAAAAATATCTATCTTTATAGTACATAATATGTATTTGTCCTAAGCTAGTAGTTTAGTTAAATAAAGTAATTGATGTTTTATTTGGTGAAAACTGCTTTCCCAATTCACTCACACAAAGAAACTTCTTAAATCAGACATTTCAAATATATGCAGTTTACCGTATTTCAATTATACCTTAATAAAGCTGTTACGAGGGGCACCTGGGTGGCTCAGTTGGTTGAGCCTCCAACTCTTTGTTTCAGCTGAGGTCATGATCTCAGAGTCCTGGGATCAAGCCCCATGTTTGGCTCTGGGCTCAGCAAGGAGTCTGCTTCTCTTCCACTCCCCCGCCCCCTCTCTCTGCTTTCACTCTCTCTCTTAAATAAATAATAACTAAATAAATAAATAAATAAATCTTTAACAAAACTAAAGCTGTTACAAGCAATTATGATCAATTTAATATTTCAACAAAATTCGCATCAAAACAATAAATTTTAATTTACATTTCTGAGTCCACTGGTAAATATTGAGTAAATAAATAATTTTCAGAGCATTAGCTGTAGCACATTGCT
>NW_028021243.1:0-11012 GCF_054177405.1 Leptonychotes weddellii
GACCCTCTATGCCTATACTCTGAAGAGTTTTGATCAAGAAAGGATGCTGTACTTTGTCAAAAGCTTTTTCTGCATCTATTGAGTGGATCATATGGTTCTTGTTCTTTCTTTTATTAATGTATTGTATCACTGATTGATTTGCAGATGTTGAACCAACCTTGCAGCCCAGGGATAAATCTCACTTGGTCGTGGTGAATAATCCTTTTAATCTACTGTTGGATCCTGTTGGCTAGTATTTTGGTGAGAATTTTTGCATCCATGTTCATCAAGGATATTGGTCTGTAATTCTCCTTTTTGATGGGGTCTTTGTCTGGTTTGGCAATCGAGGTAATGGTGGCCTCATAAAACGAGTTTGGAAGTTTTCCTTCCGTTTCTATTTTTTGGAACAGTTTCAGAAGAATAGGTATTAGAGTGTTTCTTAGTGGAAGTCGTGGTCACAGAAATTTGAAGGCCTCCTCTCTGTGTAATGGCACAGAATGCTCAGGCAACAACCAAGGTTAGAGAGTCCGAATCTGGTAAAAGAACAGGGTTGAGGTATGCCAATGTATAGAAGCTCCAGAGGTTCCAACACAAACAGGGAATTTCCAGGCAACCTAAAGAGAGACTTTGTTTAGTTCATTGAGACAAGCTTAGTGAGATGAGGGAAGAGAGGCAGGCAAATTTTCTCAACTTCCCAAAAGAGGAACAATTGCCATAATTGTCAGAAGCATGTCAGAAAGAACCCAGATTACCTGGAATGAGCTATGTAAAATATGAAGCCCAAGTCAGGATTCTGTTTATTCTGTGACTATAAAAATATTGCACTATTTTTTGATAGAAAGGAATCTGTGACTACTTCAGTAAGTCATCTCATGGAGAAATCTGCAACTATGATATCCTTATAATCTGTTCCCTTCTCTCAGAATTTTAATTGAGCCATGCCAGTGTCATTTAGGGTGACAGCAGGGGTGTGGTTGGGGACTGTGTGTGGTCTTTCCCTTGCAAACAAATTCCTATTCTTTAAAGAGTATGAGGCAGAGACTGGACAGGCAGTTAAAGGCTTATTCCTGCGAGCTGCTGGGCTGGAGGTGGCATCCCACCCTCTCTGAAATCTTTAGGATCTTTTGGTCAGAAGCGGCCAGCATCCCAGCCCAAGTCTGCTTCAAAACATCCTTCTTCCAGAACTTCCTTCTCCCCCCTTCCTTATTTCCCTGCTTTTCTCCCTCCACACGTATGTACACACACCCCAGACGACTCCTGTACGCCCCTCTCTGTCTTTATTCCATCTCCCTTGAAGGAGTTTCTCAAAACAAAATGGATAGTTAAAATTCACCTTCTTGGTTAAGAGAGGTCTCAGAGTTGGAATGGTACAATGCTGATGTGTTTTTCTTCTTAGCTTTTCCATCATTAAGACTGAGCCTTGGGGTGCCTGGGTGGCTCAGTCGGTTAAGCATCAGCCTTAGGCTCAGGTCATGATCTCAGGGTCCTGGGATTGAGCCCCGTGTTGGTCTCCCTGTTCAGAGAGTCTGTTTCTCCCCCTGCCCTCATCCCCCATGTGCATGCCCTCTCATGCACACGTGCTCTCTCTCACTCTCTCTCTCTCAAATAAATAAAATCTTTAAAAAAAAATAAAAATAAAAGTAAACTGTGCCTCTCTCTCCCCACTTAGGATCCAAATCCTGCCTCTGCACCTGGCCTTGTGACTTGCCATATAACTGTTGCAAACAGAGACTTCCCCATCCAGGTCATCACACTGTTCTCCACCACAACCCTTATCACCTCCTACTGATTGGCTGCTGTCACATTAGTTTCTAAGTCCAGTATACCTAGGACATCCCCACCTACACCTGGTGAACCAGAATAACTCTTAGTAACACACCCTTTCATTTTTTTTTTATTTGAGATAGAGTGAGAGAGAGAGCACAAGGTGGGGGCAGAGGGAAAGGGAGAAGCAGACTCCCTGCTGAGCAGGGAACCTGACATGGGACTTGATCCCAGGACCCTGGGATCATGATCTGAGCCCAAGGCAGCCGCTTAACTGACTGAGCCACCCTGGCGCCCACCACCCCCTTTCATTTTCAAAAGCATCCCAGTGTGGAAAGTCCCTTAGCCAACCTATGCCGGGCCTGCTTGGTTAGCTATCTTCCTGTGACCTGCCCTGGGGCCATCCCTTAGGTCTACAGTCACAGGTTGGCCCAGACAACATCTCCTGCCTCCCCGCATGATCTTGAACTTCCAGAATGGAAAGCTACTCTAGCCAGATAAACCTTAGAGAAAATTGTGATGTTATCTTGGGGTCTCTGTGACCCGGTTTTAATGTTTCCAAATCTTTTCCTGCTTAACAACTTAGTGACTTAAAACAATAATTATCATTTTTTATCCCTCATGGTTTCTATGGTTCAAGAATTCAGATGTACGTATTTGGGGCAGCTTGTCTCTGTTCCATCATGTCTGGGGCCTCAGCTGGCACACTCAGAGGTTGAGGGCTGAAATTATCCAGAGGCACATTCATTCACACGTTGATGCTGGCTGTCATTTGAGGCCTAGTTGTGTCTGTTGTCCGGAACACTCATACATGGCCTCTTCATGGGACCAGGACTTCCTCCCCACATGGCGGCAGGGTTAAAGGACAAGTACCTGAGCCAGGTGGAAGCTGATCCTTTTTATGACATAGGCTCACTTAACATCAGGTTGCATGGCATCAAGGAGTTTGTAACCCACTGCCAAGATTCAAGGACAAAGGACATTAGACCCCACCCCATTTTAGCAGGAGAAATGTAGTCACATTGTAAGAAAATCATCTGGGATGGGAGAGGATGGATGGATGGATAGATGGATAGATGGATGGATAGGTAGGCAGGCAGATAGATGATAGAAAGATAGACAGAGTGAATACCTAACTTAGGAAGGTAACCAGGGACTTCTTCCAAGCACCCCACCAACCATAGGTAAAATGTTACCATCCTTCTTAACTCCTATCAAAAATTTCTAAGGATAAGTCCCTTGATATTATGATACGGGGTGACAATTTTCTCATCAGGAATACTACTCAAATCCCTTATATTTGTGAGGCTTGTTACGGTTTCCCAAGACTTTCCATCTGATCCTCACAACCCCATGAGGCAGAGAAGGCAGGGCTCACACTCCCCATTTTTCAAGCAAAAAGGGAAGCACAGCCAGGTAAATAATTTACCCAAAGTCACAGAGCTGGGTCTCAGTATAGTTAGTCTGATGTGGAATCAGATTTCTTTCCACCACCAACTAACGTCTGCTAATGAGAAAGCAGTACAGCCCTGGGGTCTGAGCCTGGGCTTTGCACCAGATGAGCCTGAATTGGAGTCCTGGTTGTACAGCTTGGTGGCTTGGAACAAATTGCTTACCTGCTCAGAGTTTCCATCTTCTTATCCTTTGAATGAAGGCAATACGATCCACCTCTTGTATTTAGTTCCTGCTATGGAACTAAATGATGTTTGTAAAGAGCCTAGGACAGTGCCCCACAGGTCTTCGGTGCCCAAACAGTAGCCGAGAAGTTAAATTTTTTTTTAACCTATTTAGAGCCTGCCCTCAGGGAAATAAGCGCTAATCCTGGCCATCACAGACAGGAGATCCTCTACATCTGAGTGTAGATGGGAGACCATCCTCAAATTATTCCTGCAAGACGATTTTTCGTCAATTGGAAGAAGAAAACTTACAGAGGGCTACCATGCAAATATTACAGAACAGGATACAGGCTAATAATGAAATCTCTAGCTCAAAAAGCTGCTGATGACATGGAGAGTTGCTTCGTCATGCAGAGCACACAGTGGGCAGATGGCCTTGGAGGGCCAACCTTGGGTGGCTGAGCACAGGGTTAACACAGTGCAGAGGCCTTCAGCAAATTACCCTTGGATGCTGCTGCGATGTAACTCTGTACCATATCCATGTCTGTGAAGGTGGACCCTGAGTCATTCAAAGGCCCTGCCTTTTGCTCTCATGGTTTCAAGAGGACAGTGTGCTGCTGGTGGAGGCTCCGGGTAGTTGTCATTAACGGGAGAAAAGTAAAGGACCAAATTCATCAGTGTTTATAGTACCTGAGATCTACGCCATAGGGGCAGGGGACAGTCCTAGAAGATGTCTCACAGACCTGGAGAAAAAGGCATTTTGCTAGAGCTCATTAGTAGTTTTCCTGTCTCTACCATCCCATCACTTGGGCCTGGCCTTGAGGCCCCAATTCTACTTCCGGGGCCAAGAGGACAGCAGACTGGCTCATCAGAAAGCCCAGGGGATCCTTAGAATTTATGAGCCAGTTGTCAGCTCCTTACTGTGTACAGTTCTCATTCGTGTCAGTGGGAAGCCTACCTACAGGGCAGAGTATCTCAATCGAGTTCTTTCTCTGCCTCACTGGTTCCCCATCAAACTTGCGCTGTGGCTGCTTTAAGTATTGATGTCTTGGCATCGAAAAGCAGAGACAGCTCCATTTCTTCTAGCACCTGGAGCCCGTGCTTCGGGGCAGCTCACCCTGGAATCCTCACTGTTTATGAAGGAAGCCCACATTGGCCCCATTGTCACTCAGTAGCAATGGGGAGTTTAAACGTCTTAAGTGACCTCCAGGGTAACCAAAACCCTGAATACCCTAGCAGAGTAACTGACTTTCTGCTACCGTGCTGCCTTGGAGTTGAACAGCACTCTGTTTTCCAAAGCTCCTTCGTGTGCTTGGTCTCCTGTGGGCAGGCAGACCCTGTGAGGAAGGCACAGCAGAAGTAGCTGGTCCCATTTCACAGTCAAGAAGACTGAGAGGCAGACAGTTCCATCATGCAGCTAGTGAGTTGTGGGTCTGGGACCTAAACTCCCCACCCATTGCACGGTCCCTCAGGATGGGTGGGTGTTTTCCTTTCTCCTCTTTGTCCCTTTTCTGCTTATTTCCTCCTTCTCATTCCCTCTCCCTCCCCTATTCCCTCCTCCCTTCTGCCCTTCTTTCCCTCTTTCAACATCTCTCTCCCCTCTTTCCTCAACAAAGATTTCAGGCAGGATGATGAACACTGTAGAATTACAGCACCAACGTCCCTGTTAGCCCCACAATTGAAACAGGCACTTGAAAGCTCTCAGGAGAAATCTCTTTGCCTCTCCGGGACTCATTTTCTCCATCTGTGAAATTGGATGCTGTGTGGATAATTACAAGATGACAGAGTTGAAAAGGTTCTTAAAAGCCAGAAGTGCCCAAAGGAATATTGATGTAGGAGCCACCAGAGATACAACCAGTATCTGTTTAGATCAAATATATGTATGCCTCGATATAGCACTTTTTACTTTCTCTTTTTAGAATTTGGAATTATGTTCGATTGGCACATTTGAGTTGCAGCCAAACCTAGAGCTCTCGCCCCGCACCACCCTCTCTACTTGGGGAGACATGCAAACCAGGTATTCGAAAGGTGCAAGGGAGAGTTGAGTCTGTCTGGGACTCTAAATAAGGATAGCTCAGCAATTCAGAGCGAAAGTATGAAATTGTCTATCTGCAGCCCAGCTCAGGCAGATGGTAGCTGGTCTCATTGGTTACTGTGCCGGGTCCCCCAATAGCCTCTCTCACCTCAGTCTCTATTGATTTGCAGATGTTTGGAGGAATATCTGATCAAAATTGCTCTCTGAACGGTGCCTGATCTCATTTCCTCCCTCCTGTGAAAAGTAATAACATGAAGACAAGTTTTCATGAGTGCCTGTCTCCAGTGTCCAAGCTCTGAGGTCTACTATAATGCTTGGAGAACACCAACTTAATAGAAGGATTTTAAATACCTTCAACCTAATTAGAGAGGCAAAGAAAGGTCATCTTTCAGAACTGTGCCCCTACCTCTAAAAGCAGTGTTTCCAGTTTGCAAATAAAGAGTCTGGGTCATTTCAGACCATCCCATCCTGAGAAGTGACCAGAACCAAGAAAACCCTATTGAGACTGTTGGTAATTTCTGAGGGGCAAAATGTCTCCAGAAGAATGTCACTGGAGCATCTCAAGGGTCAGTGTGTATTTTTGTCCCATGTCCAAGTCTCTCCAGAATCCATTTGGTCTTCCCAAACTCCTTGTCTGATTTTACCCCTGTAGGGGCCTTGGATGGATGTTTTAACTCGTTAATTGACTGAACATATGGGATTCTTCTATTTTGAGTGTACTCACTCTCATAACATCAGAGGAAAATCCTGTGATTGGGGAGTGCCTGCCAGTAATGTCCAAGTAGGGCAGATCAGTTCAGGTCAAGACCATGTCAATGGACATGGGCTATCCTACTGGATAGAGCTGACCTTCTGATGCCCAGATATGTACTAGTCCAAAGCACATTTAGCCAAAAGCCTGATGTTATTCCAGCTAACTGAACCTTGGCTTCATCTAGCTGGGCTGACCTGGACACTGGACAGCTGCCTGTTACAGTGGCCTTGGGTAGCCTTCACTTCTTGCCCAACTTGGCCTATAATCCTTTGCTGCAGGGCTTGGAACTTAATAGTGGGGCCAGCCGACAGCCTTGCCACCCAGCATGCCTCTGCCTCTTCCCGTGGACTGTCCAGAAGTTCTCCAGTGCTCTTTCGAAGCAAAGATGGGCTGTAGCTTCTGATGCTTGGTCCAGAGGCAACTGTTAAACTTTGCTAGCCTATTCACCTATTTCCCTGAAGTACCTGTTTAGTGCCAAATACTTGCCTTGAAAATTAATTGGCAAATGACCCTAATTTAACAAAGAACCAGCAGTAAATTGGCTTAAGAGAAGGGTACTTAATCCACTAAACTATGTGGAATTCTCCTACAGTTTGTGACAGATTCTTTATCTCCCTTAGAGCTGCTGCCAATACTTTTTCCGTCATTTCAGTAGGACGCAGGAGAGCCATGTTGCCGAGAACGTACATTGCTAAGTAGTGGGCATCATTTTTACCTCCCTGGTTTTCCTTTTCGTCACTGGCATGGAAATCACAGTGCCTTCCAAAGAGGCAGAGGCTGAGTCAGATTCCTGCTAGGACAAAGTAAAATTTGGTTTCCTGGGGAGTACAGCTGAACTGACTCAGAGGCTGAGGATCTAATAATCACAGGAGGAAAAACAAACCAAATTCCAGTACTCTTGATCCTGTACCATCTTAGGGCTACCTTCCAGGGAACAGAAGTAATGTGATGAAAAGCAATATGTGGTCTCATCTGTATGGAGTATGGCTCTGAGAAGCTAAGGACCATGCCTGGGGGAGATAGACTTGCTCTGCCAGAGTGTGCCAGATTCAGGAGGAGACCTTTTTGGGAGAAGTGTTTGCAGTGGGTCTCTAGGTGGTCCTGGGAAGGACAGGGGTGCAGACATCAGTATGTGCTATTGATTTTCTCCAGACCTTTGTTTTCTCTGTTCACCAAACCAGACAGCATCTGTAACCATTTCTAGCTAACGTCTGTATTCCCTTAAGCAACTGGAAAGCAAAGCAAAGAAATGTAGAATCTCTAAGCAAAGCAGAGTTTGATTAAAAAACAAAACAAAACAAATTCTCACCTAGCTAACCCTAGCGTGTTAGAAGAGACCACAGAATGAAGGCACACTGCCTGGGCTGCTGAGTCAAGCGTAGGAAAGAGCTTCTCATGCTGAGAAAGCACCAACAGCTCTATTAAAAAGGGTCATACTTTTCTCACCTACTCACTCTGACTGTGATGTCCTCCAGTGGCAACAGAATGACCATCCCTAGGGAAGCGTCGCTCCTTGGCTTGTACCTTCATTTGTGCGTGCGTGGGCGTGCATTTGTTCCCTCAGACGTTTATTAAACTCCCACTTATTTGCCAGTGGTTTTCAATTCCATCTATCCATCCATTTATTCATAAATTATTTCTTCCTGAACCTGACTGGTGGGCCAAGTACCACTGTCTTAGGTACTGGTCATGGGAAGACGTATGAAACACAGCCCATAACATGAAAAGAGTGATAGTCTAGGTAGTAATTCATACTCTCATCCCTCACCTACTTGTTCCTCCATTGATCATTCCCTTGACAGATATTTGCTGAGGGCCGACTGCAGGCCAGGTGCAGTGTTAAGGCATTGACCCAAACATATGCATCCTCATCTTCTTCTCTACCCTCATTTTAACTCAGTGTCTCACACAGACACAGTGGCAGCTCTGCCGAGCACAGATGCAGACACAAACTCAGCAGCGTTTGGGGCTTGGCGTGGGTGGATTTGTGTGTGTGTGCTTATCTTAGGGGGAGGGGTAAGTGGGCTGCAGGTGGGCAGGCAGGGTTAGTGAGTTCTACAGCAGTCTTCCAAGTAGACATTGGTTTCATTCGGGGTAAAATCTAAGAAGGCAGGTGACGAATTAAGTACAGCACGGAGTGAGCCTCTGAGCCAGGGGACTGTGGAGCAGTGGGATAAGTGGGATAAGCTCCGCCCAAGATGAGGTCAGAGGTCAGGCAACGATCTGCCAAGGCCAGCACAGAAAAGATGCTGCTTGCCAGAAGACTTCTGATCCCTGATCTAGAGTCTCTCCCTACTCTGAGATTTCATTACCAAAACAGCCTCCCTGGCACATTCCAAGTGTTCAGTAAATACTTGCCAGATGAATGAGTGAATTTGTTGGACCTTGAACTCCTTGAGGGTAAGAGCTGGGCCTTATTCATCCCTTGGCAGTCCCAGGGCCTCCAACCCTCTCCAGGGCTCCAGGGAACCGTCTGAAGACCTTTGTACTGGAAGCCCCCAAGCTCCCTTTTTAACATTCCAGGCAGAAACATCTTCTGGTGGTTTAGCTACCCGGCAGGTTCTCTCAGCAAGGGGAGCATCCTTTATAAGCGGATTCAGTTGCCTTTTCCTTAAATTCCAGGCTTTGTTTTCCTCTCTAATTAGCAAATTGCTGGTCCTCTTCCCCACCATGAGACCTTATGTACTCAGGGAACAAAAATTTGTTTTGTTATCAGCTCGAAAGGCAAAATAGCTATATAAAGAAACCGAATAATGCCTTCCCAAAGCAAACAGAAGAATTGGCTTCTGGGTCCACTCTGTTTGGGGTTATCTGTGGCTGTTTCCCTTCCTCTGGTGGCACCCGTAATCATAAAGAGAATGCCTGGTTGCCTCTGGAAACCGAGGGATTGATCTATAGCACTGTGGGCCAGACACCACTGCCTGAAGGGAGGTTAGAGACAGGGGAAGCCAGAAGCCGACTTCAAGACTCTGGGGCTGCAGGCCATACTGTAATTCAGGTTGTCATACTTTGCCAAGGAAGCTTATCAAAGAAGAAAGCAGACTGACATTTTCTGGCCTCTGGTCTGCTCTCAGAATGTGAGGCTGGAAGTTAGCCTGGCTTTCCCCATCCTAGGGAGAGATAGTAGAAGTTTGAGAATTTGATTCTTTGATAATACAGAATATGGAGCCTAGGACAGCAGTGTGGATGCTGTTTTGCTAAAGCAAAGACCCAAAGCAAGACCCAAAGAATTGCACACTGGAACACGGGCCTGACCTGCTTGCGTCATGGCTGTGTCGTTCAGGGACAGCCCCAGTCTGGCACAGAGCTCAACCCGTTAATTTAGATGAAAACATTACTCAGGGAACACTGATTCTAAACTCACTGTACTCCCAATATGCTAAGAAACTTCTGGAAGCAGTGCACACTGCACAAGCCTGAGCCATCAGGGGGCTGGGTAATTTTTCACAGGGCATTTTGATGGGTGAATCTGGGAAAGCAGTCACAGTTTTAGCAAGGGCATATAATCTTTCCAGCCACAGGAGTGAAGTCCGATTCCTAGGACAGCTGCAGAAAATGACGAAGCAACCATCTCTAAAATTACATCAAGTAACAAAGAAGCCAATATCCTTTCCTGTTATTGATGGAGAGGAGACTATCAGAAAACATGGGGCCCTCTCTGCCTTTTATCTGTTAACGATCACTCCTGGGACTTCAAGTGCCACAGCCGTTCCTTGGGAAACCCCCTGTGTCGTGATCCGGAAGACCCAGTTTGAAATGGGCCCAGTTCTCCAGGTGACGATCTCCCCGGTCACATCACCAATCCATCATTTCAGCAGAAAGGCAGTGTGGCATGGAATTCCCTTTAAAATAACACAGCAGAGGCCTCTTTGGAGGGTAAAGCTTTGGCAGATCCTCTTCTCCAGCTGCATTCAGAGGTGCTCCCAGACCAGCAGGATCAGCATCACCTGGGAACTTGTTAGGAATGCAGACCCTTGGGCCCCACCCAGAATTCCCGACTTGGAAACTGGGGTGGGGGCCCAGTGGTCTGTTTTAACAAACCTCCATTCCAGTGCACACAAATGTTTGAGAACCACCGCTGTATGCTCCATTAAGAAACATGGGTCCCACCATGATATAAAGAAATCTCTCTCTATATATTTAGTAATATATATATTATATATTTAATGTATATTTAGTAATACAGCCATATATATTTAATAATATATACACATATATTGTATATTTAGTTCTATGTATACATATATGTATATATGTGTGTATATATTAGTACTTAGTACTGCCATACACACACACACACATATAAAATCAGTACCTAAATTAAGGATTTAAAAAATTTAGTTTATTTTAATAGGACAGAAACTTTTATTGAAACCTCTGGCTAATTGATGTGGTTAACTCGGAGTCCCTCGTGAACTACCTCTATGTGCTTCCTGTGATCTCAGTACCATGGGTGGTAAACCAATAACGCAGGAAATCAGGGGATTTGCTCTTGGCTGATTTAAAATTAGCTATTATGAATCTACCCTACCATTGAAGATTCTCTAAAAAAGTGAAATGCTTGGTCTTCTTTAGCATTTCTATGAATCTGATGAAGAGAAGTTTACACAAATATGAGACCCTAAAAGAAGCTGATTAGAGTGGTGATAAAGAACACGGACTTTGGGCGCCTGGGTGGCTCAGTTGGTTAAGCAACTGCCTTCGGCTCAGGTCATGATCCCAGGGTCCTGGGATCGAGTCCCACATTGGGCTCCCGGCTCAGCAGGAAGCCTGCTTCTCCCTCTCCCACTCCCCCTGCTTGTGTTCCTGCTCTCGCTGTCTCTGTCTCTGTCAAATAAATAAATAAAATCTTTAAAAAAAAAAA
>NW_028021244.1:0-670 GCF_054177405.1 Leptonychotes weddellii
AGGACCCTGGGATCATGACCTGAGCCGATGGCAGATGCTTAACGACTGAGCCACCCAGGCACCCCCTACTTTCATTTTTAAATAAGAAATTTTTTCAATGATACATTGTTAAACAAGAATTCAGGTGTGGAGAAGGAATTCATATTATTCCACTCAAACAGGAAATTTTTTTTTATAAGATTATATGTTTGAATTAAAGTCAGTAAGGGTATCAATACCCCCAAAAGACATGGGAATCAATGAAAAGGGGCCAGAGGTGTAGCTGGGACTTAGCATTAGGGGAATGATTCAGGAGTAAGGATTTGGTGAAATATGTAGGGATAATCATTGGTTGGGGGCTGTGATCATGGGAAAGAAACTGTCATGCTTTGAACATCTCTACAAGATCTACAGTCTTCAGGTGGCACTGCTTCCTATAAACAATTTTTATCATTATCTTCAAGATCATCATATCAAAATACTACTTTAAAAAATTATGATTGAAAATCTTCTGTTAGAGAATCTCTTCAGACAATTTGTCTTGCCATCTTCTTCCTCTCTCCCTACTAGAAGGTTGCATCAATAAGCAGTGATCTGATAGGGCCAGGCACTAAACAGGAAAAAATTGTATTTTATTGCCTCTAAGACACATATTTTACATGTTAATATTCATGGAATCTGACTATATACC
>NW_028021245.1:0-670 GCF_054177405.1 Leptonychotes weddellii
AGAACGCAACCAGAAGGTCCCAAGTTATATAGATGTAAGCAAGAAGGAGGAGGTGCATTTGCATTGAGCATACACTGTATCCTCATCATGAACATTATTGTTCTTGGAAAACCAAAGTGGGCAAGAGGAGGCTATCTATTTTCTGAGTGCTTTGCTCTGTACACACACATACATGCACAGCCCCTTTAGCTCTTAGGAGTTTCCATTTTGTTTGGACCATATCGGTTTCCTGACCTGTTACAGAAATGTCTTGCAGTCCGCATTCAGACACAGTATCACCTCCCTAACTGGTCCTGATGGGTGGAAGGAGCGGTTTGGATCCCCAAAGATAGAAGAAATAGGATTCTAGTCCTTTAAAGCCTAACTCAACTAATGGCTCTCAAGTGTTGTCGACAGAGGACCTATAGGGTCTTGGAATTATCGTTTTGTCAAAAAGCAGTAGTAGGTGTTTATATGTAGGAGATTAAAAGAAAAAAATCTAGGGCACCTGGGTGGCTCAGTTGGTTAAGCGACTGCCTTCAGCTCAGGTCATGATCCTGGAGTCCCTGGATCGAGTCCCGCATCGGGCTCCCTGCTCGGCAGGGAGTCTGCTTCTCCCTCTGACCCTCCCCCCTCTCAATGTGCTCTCGCTCGCTCATTCGCTCTCTCAAAATCTAAAAAAAAAAAAAAA
>NW_028021246.1:0-670 GCF_054177405.1 Leptonychotes weddellii
TCCTTTGACTATGTGGGGTCTTTTCTGGTTCCATACAAATTTTAGGATTATTTGTTCCAGCTCTGTGAAAGATGTTGATGGTCTTTTGATAGGGATTGCACTGAATGTGTCGATTGCTCTGGGTGGCATAGACATTTTAATGATATTTGTTCTTCCAATCCATAAGCATGGAATGTTTTTCTATTTCTTGTGTCTTCCTCAATTTTTTTCATGAGTGTTCTACAGTTTTCAGAGTATAGATCCTTTACCTCTTTGGTTAGGTTTATTCCTAGGTATCTTATGGTTTTTGATGCAATTGTAAATGGGATTGATTCTTTAATTTCTCTTTGTTCTGTCTCATTGTTAGTGTATAGAAATGCAACTGATTTCTGTTTATTGGTTTTATATCCTGCCACTTTGCTAAATTCCTGTATGAGTTCTAACAATTTTTGGGTGGAATTTTTTGGGTTTTCAACATGGAGTATCATGTCATCTGTGAAGAGAGAGAGTTTGACTTCTTTGCCAGTTTGGATGGCTTTTAATTCCTTTTGTGTCTGATTGCTGAGGCTAGGACTTCTAGTACTGTGTTGAATAACAGTGGTGAGAGTGGACATCTCTGTCGTGTTCCTGACCTTAGCATAAAAGCTCTCAGTTTTTCCCCCTTGAGAATGATATCCTCTGTGGGCTTTTC
>NW_028021247.1:0-670 GCF_054177405.1 Leptonychotes weddellii
TGCCTTCCGCTCATTGCACCAGGTCAGCCACAGCTGCAGCAGCTGTACTGGGGGTAGGGTGGAAGGAAGGGGAGGAGGCAGAGGAGGAGGGGAGCATTCTGCCTTGGTGTGGCATCTAGAACAACCATGGCAAGCCCCAACTGAATCTTGGACACAGCCGGCAGCAGAAGGATGGCGTGGCAAGGCCACAAGAGAGAGGGGTTAGACCTCTAGATGACGGCCCTTGCAAAATTCTACCCAATCCAGGAGGGGCTGCTTTTCCATCTCCAAAGGCCCCATTCAACCCTTACTGGCTACAGAGAACTCGCCCGAGGGGAGGGCCCGAGAAGAATTGACCTTGGAGCATCAGGCCCCTTGAAGACAGTCTGCACCTCGGACAGAATGGGAGTGCTGGGAGCTGGCTGGGAGAGGGCCGGGAAGGAGGGGGTAGGAAGGCAGAGACATTCAGAGGCCAGCTGGGAATGGGCAGGAGGCCACGTTCCAGCGCAGGGAGGGCAGGCGGGGCAGGCGGGGCAGGGACGCCTGGACGGAGTTGTGCTCAGCTTTCCCGGGCTGTCACCAGGAAGATGAAGGAGGGAAAGTGGCCCCCAAGGACCTGCTAGGCACCTCCAAGGCCTGGCTGGGAAGTAAATCTGACCCCGTGGGCAAACCCCGAATGAAGACAGCCACA
>NW_028021248.1:0-670 GCF_054177405.1 Leptonychotes weddellii
GACCAAGTCCCAGAAATGAATAAATGAAGGAAGAAAGGAATGCATCAAATAAAAATTAAGTTTCTTAATAACAAAACTGATTATAGAATTTTCCTGGATTCAGTTTAGTTAATAAAGTTCACTTTAAACAATGATCCAAGGAATTTTGCATCTGGATAAATATTTGAAGTAAGTTTTCCAGAACTGAAAAAAAAAAAAACCAAGGACCTAAAATGTTCCATCTTGTGTATAACCAGTCTCGCTAGGCAAAGTTGACCAATCCTTCGATTCATGACAGGTTTTGTTAGGAGCCTGTATAAAAGCAACAGCTGAGCATGAGGCTACTGGGACAACTAGACTGGCATGGAGACCTCCAGATGCTCTTCTTGTCTTTGGACAATGAACCAAAAATATGGATCTTCTTGTCCTGCTTGCTCAGACTTCCTGTGTCCCTCCCTTTAGCTCCTGTACTGAGTGTCCTGTTCCAACTTGGACATTGGACTTGGACTGTCCCCACATTGATCCCAACGTACCAGCTCTTTATCCTTTCCTCTAGAAGATGTCACTACTTATCTGGGAACATCAGTGCAATACAATAAAGTATGTATCCTATGAGTTTTCATTAAATTTTGTTAGAAGAATTGAAAACTAATGACTATACTTACACAAGCATTTACCAAGTAGTAATAAC
>NW_028021249.1:0-670 GCF_054177405.1 Leptonychotes weddellii
ACATCATCCCTGCTTCTACTGGCACCGCCAAAGCTATAGACAAGGTCATCCCTGAGCTGAATGGGAAGCTCACTGGCATGGCCTTCTGTGTTCCCACACCCAACGCGTCAGTCGTGGATCTGACCTGCCACCTGGAGAAAGTTGCCAAATATGATGACATCAAGAAGGCAATGAAGCTGGCATCGAAGGGCCCCCCCCTAAAGGGCATCTTGAGCTACACTGAGGACCTGACACCCACTCTTCCACCTTTGATGCTGGGGCTGGCATTGCCCTCAATGACCACTTTGTCAAGCTCATTTCCAGGTATGACAATGAATTTGGCTATAGCGACTGGGTGGTGGGCCTAATGGTCCACATGGCCTCCAAGGAGTAAGAGTCCCCAGACCACCAGCCCCAGCAAGAGGAAGAGAAAGAGAGAAGCCCTCAGCTGCTGGGGAGTCCTTGCCCCAACTCATTCCCCAACACACTGAGAATCTCATGACCTCTACACAGTTTCCATCCCAGAACTCCTGAAAAAGAGGAGGGGCTTGAGGAGCTCTACCTTGTGATGTACCATCAATAAAGCATACTGTATCCTCCTCCCCCCCCCAAAAAGAAAGCCTCAAAAGGTTTCAGGAATTTTGAAGTGACTTATATGGATCCCAGCACCAAGTCCATGGGTATGTTTTTA
>NW_028021250.1:0-670 GCF_054177405.1 Leptonychotes weddellii
TGGCGTCCCCGTGTGTCAGGGAGGAAATGACGTCATTTGCACAGGGGATGGCTTGCACTGTGCACCCACGTGTGCACATGGTCAGCCTTTCTTTAAAAAGGCTTGGTTTAGTGTATTTTGTAGAATTTCCCCATATGTATGTCACACGTGATTTTAAGATGAATAACGCAAATGACACCGACCTCTGTATCTTGTGTCCATTTTGCTTCTTTGGAAAACAAATTGGGAACCGGACCTTGAAGAATGTGCTTCATTTCCTGTTAGAGCAAGTGAAACCTGCAATATTAATGCCACTGGGTTTCCCATATCTTCCTCCAAAAGGGTTAGAGAAATACATTCCCCACTCTCTTCGGCTGAGGCCCGGCTGCTGGTGGCCTCAAATCGTTAGCTCTCTGTGCTTGGTGACCTTGGGGAACGAATAGGAGAGATCACTCGAAAACTTGGAGAGACTCGAGAGGCTCATGATCTACTTGCAACTCTTTGATTTTCAGAACGTTCGGCTGCTCTGCAGAACCCCGGAGTTCTGATCCCACAGTTCTGAGCCGCTTTTAACGTTTCGGTGCAGGGAGCTGTTAGCCTCTCTTTATTTTTTTTTATTTATTTTTATTTTTAACTTTTTATTGTTATGTTAATCACCATACATTACATCATTAGTTTTGTTTTTTTTTTT
>NW_028021251.1:0-670 GCF_054177405.1 Leptonychotes weddellii
TACTCCTCAGTTTTAGTTATCACAGCAATCTGTTTATTTCCTTAAAAGCAAAATTATAGATTGTAAATAGTTGGTGTTTTTACTGGTAGCATAACATAATAGTTAAGAGTCTGGACTCTGAAGCCACAGTCTCTGGATTCAAATTCTGACTCTACCACTTACAACCTGTACGGCCTTGAAGTTTACTTAACCTCTCTGCGCCTCAATTCCCTTATCTCTAAAATGTGAAAAATAATAGTACCCGCCTCACAGAGTGGTTAGAGGATTACATGAGTCAATGTGCATGAAGCACTTCAAAGAGCAATGTTCTGTAAGAAGCATAATATGTCTATTTGTTAAGTAAATATAAAAATAAAATATGATGAAAGCAAGAATGTGGTCTTTCTTTATTCAGCACTGTCTGCCCAGGGCTTTGCCCCATACCTAGCACAGAGCAGACATTCAATAAATACTCATTAAATAAACAGATAAAAGAATGGCTAAATGACATGAGTTCTGTCCTTGAAGTATCTGTGGTAAAGTCCAAGAGTTGCAAATTTTAATGCGCAAACAAATCACCTGAGGAGCTTGTTAAAATGTAGACTCTGACTCTGTAGGTATGGGGTAAAGCCTGAGAGTCTGCATTTCTTTTTTTTTTTTTAAAGATTTTATTTATTTATTTGAGAGAGAG
>NW_028021252.1:0-670 GCF_054177405.1 Leptonychotes weddellii
CTCAGGAGGGTCAGTGGAGGGAAGAAGTGTTCCAGGGCAGAGTTTCAGGAGGGCCTCTGAGAGGAGAGGGGATGGGAACTTGGCCTTGAAGAATGGGAGAATTTCAACAGGCATACCTGGGGGGCTAGGAGCAAGAGAGTATTCCAGGTGGAAAGAAAAGCAACAACAATGGCACAGAGGTGGGAAAGGGCAGATGAGATTGGGGATGGAATGGAAACAAACCCATAAACTTTGATTGACTGTGTTTGGTAGGGCCCATGTATGCAGCAAAACCATATGGCTGGCTAATTAGAGACACTCATTTCAATGCTCTCATGGCATTAAGATAAGCTACAGGCAGCTCACAGTCCAAGGCTAATTTTTGTAACTGTAATCCATCTAATGGCAATGGCTTGTGGACTACTGTCTGGCTAGGTCCCTCTGGAAGTTTCTATCAAAGCTAATAATGAGAACTGGGAGCTCCGAAGACCTAGGACAGATGTAAAGCCTTCCTCTGTGTCTGACAAAGTACCGTAATTCTTGTGTTTGCTTGGAACTTTGCAAAATCAAGACAGAGCAGAAAAGCAGAGGCCAAGGCAGCCTGTTTCCTTTTTTTTTTTTTAATTCTTATGTTAATCTCCATACATTACATCATTAGTTTTAGATGTAGTGTTCCATGATTCATTGTTTG
>NW_028021253.1:0-670 GCF_054177405.1 Leptonychotes weddellii
GGACACGTGACGTGGTGCCGCACCGAGGGAAACAGTCTGGCCGTGCCCCAGGCGACCCACACAGACTTACGGCCTGACCCCGCAGTCCACCGCCCGGTGCACGTGCGCGTGTCCACACAAACACGGTCCTCGTGAGAGCCAAACGGCCGTGTGTCTGTCTCCGCCAATCGGGCAGCGATCCAGCCATCGGACGGAGCGTCCGCCCACAGTAGGAAGGGATGAGGTGCCGACTCAGGCTGCGGCACAGGGAGCCTCGCCCAGACAGCCACCTGTCGCCGACTCCGCGCACGTGCAGCAACGGTGCAGGGCAGGCAGGTGCGCCGAGGGGGAAGGCCAGAGGGTGGTGGCGGTGGCCTGGGGCCATTGGCCAAACTCGCGTGATCGTTCAGGAGTGTGCGGCTTCCTCTTGGGTAATGAAGTTGGGTTTTTTTTGAAGATTTTTTATTTGAAAGAGCGGGAGAGCACAAGCAGGGGGAGGGGCAGAGGCAGAGGGAGAAGCAGGCTCCCCGCGAGCAGGGAGCCCGACGCGGGGCTCCACCCGGGGTCCTGGGATCGTGACCTGAGCCGAAGGCAGACGCCTAACGACTGAGCCCCCCCAGGCGCCCCTCGTGAAAAGATCTTAAAATCTCTGTGGTGGTGGGTGTACAATTTGTGCAGCAAACCCCCTGGA
>NW_028021254.1:0-27735 GCF_054177405.1 Leptonychotes weddellii
AAATAGAGCTACCGTATGACCCAGCAATTGCACTCCTGGGTATTTACCCCAAAGACACAGATGTAGTGAAAAGAAGGGCCATATGCACCTCAATATTCATAGCAGCAATGTCCACAATAGCCAAACTGTGGAAAGAGCCGAGATGCCCTTCAACAGATGAATGGATAAAGAAGATGTGGTCCATA
This sequence comes from Leptonychotes weddellii, assembly GCF_054177405.1. NCBI lineage: Eukaryota > Metazoa > Chordata > Mammalia > Carnivora > Phocidae > Leptonychotes > Leptonychotes weddellii. Next base: position 186 of record NW_028021254.1, read on the forward strand.
TATACAATGGAATATTACTCAGCCATCAGAAAGGATGAATACCCAATTTTTACATTAACATGGATGGGACTGGAGGAGATTATGCTAAGTGAAATAAGTCAAGCAGAGAAAGTCAATTATCATATGGTTTCACTTATTTATGGAACATAAGGAATAGCATGGAGGACATTAGGAGAAGGAAGGAAAAAATGGGGGGTGGGAATTGGAGGGAGAGATGAACCATGAGAGACTATGGACTCTGTGAAACAAGCAGGGTTTTAGAGGGGAGGGAGGAGGGGGAATTGTTTAGCCCGGTGATGGGTATTAAGGAGGCCACGTACTGTGTGGAGCACTGGGTGTTATACGAAAACAATGAATCGTGGATCACCACATCAAAAACTAATGATGTATTTGTATGGTGACTAACATAACATAATAAAATTAAAAAAAAAAAAAAACAGTAGATTGGGTACAAAAGCAGCATGAAAATCCAGCTTTTTTCTGTTAAGCCAGATAATGCCACTCTTCTTGTAAAACGTTTTGTTTTGGAAAATAGTCATTCTTCATGAAAATGTTACTTGTGCTTATGTGTAGATTTATGGTTGTTATTTTAATAATAATATAACTTTTATGCCTAGGGAAGAAAATAGTTTCAGAAAAATAAATTTCACATGAATCAAAGGCCCAAGGCTAGGAAATAGTATTCTTTTAAACAAATTCTCTAAGAAATAATGTGACCTTGAGTAGACTATGAAGAAGTCATGCTGATGGAGGGACCAGTCTGTGAACTTGGACACATTCCTTAAAGAAGTCACAGGAATTAATAACTTTGTATTTAAAATTTCCTTTGGGCATGAAGTTGGACTATCAGACAGCTTTTATATTACTTCTCTTAAATATCAGAAAACAGCATGTAGAAAGGGCACAAGGAAGACATTCTCTGATAAAGTTCTCCATTTCTATGACCATATCTATAAAATATTGTTGCTAACTTATACTAAAAGCATGATTATGAGTTATCACATGAGTTTGTTGTATGTTTATTAGATGGTTATTTGCCAGCATTAAATATCAGCTAAGTCATAGTTGAAATACTTGTAGGAAATAGGAAGCTACTTGGAATAAAGGAACTAGGAGAAAATAAAAGTGTAAATTAGAATCTAATCTGAGTATTTTGCCATTGGGTAAAAATGAAGGGTAGAGACTTAGTAATGGTCTTCTAATTGGTCCCCCCTTTAATTTGCAATAAAATGGTTTGGCTTTTAATGAGGTCTATGATATTCCTAGAGTCCGCTTATAAATCACATTTTGCATTTAATTCATTCTTACTTGGCTAGCTCTTTTTTTATTTATCTTTAACCATAATATATGTTTATGCCCTTGAAAAGCCTTTTCCTTTCCAAGTATTCCTGCCTAGAGTTGCATCTATCTCTCTTCTTTCTCAGTAGTCCAAATCTATATATACTGTCAAATCACAGATGTTCTCCATACTTTCCATTATTAATTCAACTATGTTATTTAATGTTTTACTCCTCTGTGTAAGGGTTTCTTGTCACAAATGATATTAATCATAAAGCTCATGAGTAATTAAACCATGAAATTAAATGAAAGAAATTTATTTTTCACTAGGCTGCACCATTTATTTTTCCTTGCTGGGGTCAGCTTCCATTGGCTAGATTTTCAGCCCACTCAGCCTAAAATTATTTTTTTCCTTTTTGAATATATTACTGAAGACTTGATAGGCTTGTTAAAATTCTGTATTTTCTTAATATGTAAGCCTAAACATGGAAGAATATTTCTCTATTGCTAATCCTTGTTATCTCCTTCAAACTGAAGGCACTTGCCTCAGACACACAGTATATGTTAAAACATAGCAAATAAATCAGTGAATAAAGCAACACAAAATTTAAAATCTAAATGACTATTCCACTGTGCATGTCACTGTAGAGATTTATAGGACATCAAAATCTGTAAACCCCATCAGGTAAGGGGCAGTAGGAAGGAGAGACCATTAGAGGAATTGATTCCAGGTTCTTCAGTAACCTCACTTCTGAAGGTCTTTGCAAAACATTGTGCAGCTTTTTTTTTAAGATTTTATTTATTTGATGGGGTGCCTGGGTGGCTCAGTCGTTAAGCGTCTGCTTTGGCTCAGGTCATGATCCCAGAGTCCTGAGATCAAGCCCCGCATCAGGCTCCCTGCTCCGCGGGAAGCCTGCTTCTGCCTTTCGCACTCCCCATGCTTGTGTTCCTGCTCTCTCTGTGTCTCTCTCTGTCAAATAAATAAATAAAATCTTTAAAAAAAAAAAAAAGATTTTATTTATTTGAGAGAGAGCATGAGTGTGTGGGGTGGGGACAGAGGGACAAAGCAGACTCCACATTGAGCACAGAGCCTGATGCAGGGCTCAATCCCAAGACCCTGAGATCATGACCTGAACCAAAATCAGATGCTTAACCAACTGAGCAACCCAAGCGCCCTCATTGTGTAGCTTTTTAAAAAACCAGTCAGCTGAAAATGACATCTGTATTCTCTTCATTTGCCTTTTTATTGATAAAAATTGTTGTTGCTTTTTAAAAGCCAGGGTGCTGAGAGCTTTAGAACTCTTGAAGTTCAAACTATTTAAAAGATACTTAAGAGCATGTGTAAAGATAAATTATATGTAAAGACACATTTAAAATAAGCCATATAATAATGAGTTACTGTTGCCATGCTTGTTTTTCTCTTGTAGCAGCAATGATAACTATGTAAATAAGTCAAAAGCCACATTGTTTAAGAATTGATGATCTTAATATTAAAGCCTGAAATGGGGGTTTTTTTCCAACACTGGATAAATATTTACAGAAAAGTGAGCAATTTAAAACAAGACACAATCCAGGTAATAGATGGCAAGGGCCAGAGTAATTGTTTTAATTGAATCACATTTATTACAAAGTCATATGTCAATTTCTTCCATTTACCCAGATTGATGCAGACTTTGAACAAATAAGAAATGTAATCTGCCATACAAGAACACTTTATTTTGTAACTGTTAATGGACTCTTGAAGTTTCTTTTGGCAGATGGAGATGGACACATGGATCACTTACTGCCAGGCTGTGAAGATAAAAACTGCCAGAAAAGCATCATTTACTTAGCAAAATCTGGAACGAAACAGGTATATCAGCTTGTTTTTTAATGTCAGTAGAGTTACCTTCTTGAAGAAAATCATCAGAGATTAGAAAAAGTATCTGAAGAAAAAAAGAAAAAGTATCTGAAGAATCAGAACACAGAGAAACCCTATATAAATTATTGACATCCTCATTTTAATTTAATGAAATGCATTTAAATCTTTTTGTGTTTGTTTATTGAGGGGGAAGACACTGTTATAATCATTTCTGGTGAAGAAGACCTATTCTTGGTCCTGTAATTAAATGATCCATTAGCATTTTATAGCCTAGGATTATTGTAAAAGGCACTGTAACTATGATAAAAGGTTATGGAGAAGGATATCACATCTATTGTCAAGGCTAATCTTGTCTTTATTTGTGCTATCTAGATCTGTTTCATTCTCTCAAGCTGACTTTTTACCTGTAGCTTGTAGGTAAACAGTTTAGAATCCAATAGTCTTAGCAGATTAATGTGGCAATGATATGTTGTAACATTGAGAATTTTTCCATACTGATAGCACTAGACAGAGAAAGCCAGTATTATAGTACTAGAATTAATCAGTTTTGTTTTCTATCTTAGGGTAAGAAATGATAGAATAACATACTGACTTCTACTGCCTTTGTAGGAAACTACATTTTATACTAAGACACTAAAGAAAAATCTTCATACAATCAACAGTCTAAAAACATTTAACTTCTGTACCTATAAATTATATTATCTTAAGCTTTTTTAAGTTTTGAATCACTGAAAACATGAGGTCAAGTAATACCTAATCATTGTTTCATAGGTATAAGTAAACATAGTAATTATAACCTGGCTTCAAGAAACAGACTACTGTAAGAGTATTTCAAATTATATAGTCATCTCTCTCTGGGAAGATAAATGTCACAGTTCTTTGGTGACTGTTAAGGATGTCATATTAATAAAATATCTTTTTACTTTTTAGACCTTAATACATTTACCTTAATAAGAATACTTTATCCTCATTAATAAATGGTCAACCTTTTCAGAAATTTGTGATAACTTAGCATTTTGTGAAATTTCCCATCTTCTTCCAAAACAAAACCAACAGGTTTTTTCAAAGTCAAGTAAATCATTAAAACATTTTGATGATATTTTTTTTGCTTTTAAGAAAGATTGAAAAATTAATCAAGATTTAACAAGTATTTTTTTAAAAACAGCTTGTTTTCTATAAATAGATGTCTTTATCATTATTTTTTTCTCTTTTTCCTTGGCAAGTTATGCTTTCTTTGGAAAACCTAGAAAATGTTTAGGGTACCCTATGTACTAAACCCTTTGCAAGAAGCCATTTTTAATATCATTTGACTTGGAGCCATATAAAGAGTCACCTGCTTAAAAGAAACATATGTAGTCATGTTTAGCCTGCTGTCATTTCAAGCCAGCTGCGCCTGTTTAAACATCTCTAGGGTGTGTGCCAGTATCCATACTTTTAACTAATCATGGGCATATTTATAATTTGACCTGAGCCAAAGGCAGACGCCCAACAACTGAGCCACCCAGGCGCCCTGGGCATATTTGTAATTTTAATGGTATGATCTCCACTCTTCAGATTTTTAGTTTGCATTAGATTATTAGAAGTAGATTAGGGCATCTCAAAAGAGAAATGCATTTCCAAAAGCTCTTTTTGAAATCAACTTATTCTCTCTGTTCTCTTCATTATAATCAACATAAAAATAAAGAACTTACTAAAAGTAGATTCCAGCTGTTTTGGTGACAAAGCTCCCCCTGGACAGGCAGAGCTTCTCTTCAGGGCTGGTGTTGTCAGGAAAGCCTCAGAACTCTTGGCTCTGAAGATGGTGACTAAAGTCATCATTATGTATAAAAGGCAAAGCAGGGGAACAATGGAGGTTCTCTCATCTTCTAACTTTCTTCCTAAGCTGATCCTCCTGAAAGGACATCAATATTAGATGATATTACAGTTTGCTCTAATTTAAAAAAATACTCATTTGCGGGGTGCCTAGGTGGCTCAGTCAATTAAGCGTCCAACTCTTGGTTTCTGCTCAGTTCATGATCTCAGGATCTTGAGATAGAGCCCCCTGTTGGGCTCCATGTTCAGTGGGAGTCTGATTGAGATTCTCTCTCTCCTTCTCCCTCTGCCCCTCCCCCTCGTTCTCTCTCTCTCCCTCCCTCCCTCTCTAAAATAAGTAAATAAATCTTTAAAAAATATTACCTTGAAATTACATTTCCACTCAACACAGCTTTAAAATGGGGAGATTCAACTATAGGAATCAATATCAATTCAAACCTAAGATTCTGTGATTTTGTGAAAAACCTTCAAAGGCCAGTTCAAGGAAGAATGACTAGTGATGAAATTTAAATGGGACTTTATTTTTTCTAGAGTATCAGTTATCTGTTCTTCAAAGTAAATCATAATACCCTTAGATGTAGAGATAAAGAAGTTTAAGTAAGATGATGCTTGTGAGGACTTTTAATAAATCGTTTGTTTTAGAAATGGTGAATTTTTTTTTTCTAAAGTAACTGTAAAATCTAATCTTCTTCCTCTTATTCCATAGTGGGTTCCAGTCCTACAGGAGTTCAGCAACAAGGGTACACTGTGGGGCTTTGTGCCATTTGTGCATGAACAACGACCAACTGAAATACCACTTCCAATTACCCTTCATATTGGAGACTACAACATGGATGGCTATCCAGATGCTCTTGCCATACTGAAGAATACATCTGGAAGGTATGGAAATTAAGTCAAGTGAGAAATATTTGTAAAAATATCTTTGATTTGATACTCTGTTAACTGAATAGCACCTAAATATGGTAGAGTACCTTAAATAAAGGAACATGATGAGCTTAGTTCCTATTTCTTTACATTGTACCTGAACTTCCAGTGGCTTAGAATACCTGTTCTTTTCCACAGATTTAATTTCTGTAGAACAGAAACAAACATCTAATCCAGAATATAACATTCAACAAGACTTTATTGTTAAAAGGCCAAAATTGTTTTCTTTTAATGAGTGTAATTTAATACTCAATTCAATTCAATAAATATTAACCGAGCCTTTTTTTCTGTGCAATTGCACGTGATCCCTACAACCAGGAAGCTTCCATTCTGGAGATAGAGACAGGCTTGAAACCAAATAACTGCAATACAATGTATTACATTCAATAATAGAGGCATATACAGAGTACAGAGTGATTGTACTCTTTATTTTTTGTGGGTTTTTTCCCTGGAAATAGTTGAAATTTTGTTTTCCTTTTTGGTTTAATTTCTGTATGTGAGTATAGTTGATGCACAATTTTACATTAATTTCAGGTGTACAACCTAGTGATTTGACAAGTTTATACATTATGCTGTGCTCACCACAAGTGCAGCTACCATCTGTTACCGTACAATGCTATTACAATACCATTGACCAATATTCCTCATGCAGTGCCTTTTATTTCTGTGACTTATTATTTCCATAATGGGAAGCCTTATCTGCCACTCCCTTTCATTTGTAAGGACAAAATTTTTAAAAAACAAACGACCCAGTTACATTTTGAGACTGAAAACCATCGTGGTTAAGAGCTGAGCCTAGGTTTCAATCTCAGTCCAGCCACTTAACCACCCGTGTGACCCTAGGAAAACTACCTAAACTCATCTGTAAGACAAGAGTAATAATTCTATCTGTCTCGGGGCGCCTGGGTGGCTCAGTTGATTAAGCAACTGCCTTCGGCACAGATCATGATCCCGGGGTCCTGGGATCGAGCCCTGCATCAGGGTCCCTGCTCGGCCGGAAGCCTGTTTCTCCCTCTCCACTCCCCCTACTTGTGTTCCCCCTCATGCTGTCTCTCTCTCTCTCTCTGTCAATTAAATAAATAAAATCTTTAAAAAACAATAATAATAATTCTGTCTCTAGCAGTTGTAGTGAAGATTAAACGAGGTAAAAATAAGTGAAGCAATTAGTAATCACCTAGCACATACAGACGTTCAGTGAATATTGCCTTACTGTTGCTTATTTATAATTGCATTGAAAATTCAAACATGATTATTTGTATACATAAAATGTATATTTATTACTTTATCAGTGATTCTGAGGGCTGCAGCTCCTTTTTTCTCCTTAAGTAGAGGTACCAGTAGATAAACCAATATAGTTAAATTTCTAATTAGCCTGAGTCTTTGCAGAATCCATGAATATGACTCTTCCTAAATTTTAATACAGTATTGTTTTCTTCCTATCACAATTAATTACATTTCTTGGCCCTTATTCTTTATTATCTCCTGTATCATTATCTATCCACAATTTTTCCTTTGTGCATTAATTCACTCTGGAATTAGTGATAATTCAGCTTCACGTTTCCTACCAGGCTCATGATGCAAAACAACTTCCCTGGGGAAAAAAATCAGATTTATTGTTGCTTTGAACAGCAAACAATGTCATCTAGCAATCTGATATTTAGAGAAACATATATTATTAGAGAGTGTCCCTAAATATTTGTAGAAAATTATGGACAGTCTGTACTTAAACTTTTCTAAGGCTTTGATTTGAAGTTACAGTTGCTCCAAGTTATGTATATGGAGTTTTCCAGGGACATGATCATCATGCTTCATAATTATGTGTGTGAAGCAATTTTAGTGTAAAATGAAATCTCTGAACTGAATGTGATTATTATTCCTTTTAAAGGTATAGTGGCACATAAAAACAAAGAAATGTAAAATTGCTTTATTCTGGACATTAATCCTATTCAAAAGAATAAGAAATTGTATCCCAGATTCACTTAAGTCTATGATTACTCATCCTTAGAAGAATATCCAAACAATTCATGTTTTGGTCATAAGGGTTTTTGGTTTTTTTTTTTAAACTAGTGAGTTATCTTTTTGTTGTTTTTAAATTTTAAGTGGTATAGTTGACATACGGTGTTCTATTAGTTTCATGTGTAGGATATAGAGATTCAGTAAATCCATGCATCACCTGGTGCTCATCACAAGTGCCCTCCTTAATCCCTATCACCTGTTTCACCCTCCCTGACCCACCTCCCCTCTAACCATCAGTTTGTTCTCTGTAATTAAGAGTTTGTTTCTTGGCTTCTCTGTCTCTATTTTCTTGGCTCACTTGTTTTGTTTCTTAAATGCCACATATGAGTGAAATCATATGGTATTTGTCTTTCTCTGACTGACTTACATTACTTAGCATTTACTCTCTAGCTCCATCCATGCCATTGCAAATGGCAAGATTTCATTCTTTATTATGGCTTAATAATATTCCATTGAGTATATACTATCATGAAGTTTTTATCAATATTTTCTCTTTTAAACCATCAAATATTAACTGAAGTTCCTTTACCATTCAGAAATAATGATGGTATCAACAGCTAATTCAGCAGGGAACAGTAACTCTACAGAAAACATAAGGTAAGAGGCAGTCAGTCATAGGCACTTGATGCTTTTGTAAAAGCAACTGTTTAAAACCTGGAATTTCTTTTTGGGATAGATGAGAATTGAAAGGTAGATTTTAGTGCATCTCATTGTTCATTAAATCACTAAATCAAAAAGAGCCCTGTACTTGAAAGGGAGATGTGTGTCTAGGAGAATTCAGCATAATATATTCCTTGAAACATAGAAGAAGGAAAAAAAGACATAGTGTGCATGATAATCCTTTCCTGCATGCATTCTCTTTTGTCCAAAAAGCATTTTGTAATTTTTAACTGATTTCAGAATTGCTGTATTGCTGAGGATTAGTGCAGGGTTGATGTTTCTAATTTGAAGGGTTATTACCTGGAGAAGAGTAGTGTCTCCTTTTTTTCTGCAGGTTTTGAAAATGAGGTAGAGATTATACGTAAGAGAATAAAATCCATAACATGTAGCTCAAGAAATTCTGAAACCATGGTTTGTTAACTTGTTTTGTGTTTTTGTTTTCAAAAGAGAGTAATTTAGATTGGTTTGTTCCTTATCTCATATTAAAGGCCTAATTTATATAAGTTAACCTTTAAAATCATGGTACATGAAAAATCTATTAGTGACATTTTATAGAGGCAGCCTGGTCTGAGATCAGTCATTTTACATATATGCCACCACTGACTGAAAACCTTATTTTTTTCCTTGACTATCCCATTGTTACTCAGTTGCCCTTAGTTTACTTTCAAATTCTATGCATAGGTCTTAATTCTCTGAATTTTCATTTTATTGAGAGAAGAAAGGAAAACTTAAAATGACATTGTTGTGCTGTCTCCAGAGACAGAGGCCCAGGTGGGCACCATTTTTGCACTCTCTCTCTGCCTTACTAGTGCACTTGCCTAGCCCTGTATACTAAACCCTGGGTTATGCGTGTCCCACCCCAAAACAGTCCACAGGCCCAGCCTGCTAAGTCTGGCAGGCAGGCATGCCCCAGCCCAGCAGTCCCTCAGCTCCACCCTACTAAACCCAACTGGTTCTCTTCCACAGCCTACCCCACTAAATCTGACTAGCAGGTGTGCCCTGGCCTGACTTACCCATGGGGCCACAACACCAAAGTTGGCATGTAGGCTTGTCTCAGTCTACACTTTCACACAGTCCCACCAAAGCCAGGGGATGTGCATAGTCCAAATAGGTGATGCCCCTTGAACACCTAGCTCTGGTGGCCAGGGAGGCTTGCTTTTCTGGGCCTCATGGGACTAAAACAATGGGAGAGACAGTTTTTGGCAGGCTACCACCCCCAAGGCACTGCACAGATGGCAGACTGAAACTCACTATTAGTCTTCCTATGATTACTTCTTCAAGACTAGAAGTAGCCATTTTTCCTAATACATAGAAACAAATACAGGGAATCCAGCAAATGAGGAAACAGAAGAATATGTTTCAAATGGAAAACAAGATAAAATCCCAGAGGGGGGGGAAACACAGAAAAAATAAAATGGAAATAAGTAATTTACCTGATATAAAATTCAAGATAATGGTTACAAAGATTTTCACCAATCTCAGGAGAAGAATGGTTGAAAACAAAGAGATAGAAAATACGAGTAAGTACCAAACAGAAGTCAAAGAACTGAAGAATATAACATTGAACTGAGAAATACACTAGAGGGCTACAACAACAGAGAGGATGGGACAGAAGAAAGGATCAGTGACCTGAAAGACAGGGCAGCGGCACTCGCCCAAACAGACCAGCAAAAAATGGGGGAGGCTGGGAGTGAAGATAGCTTAAGGGACCTGTGGAACACCATCAGGTATGCTAACGTTTGCATTATAAGGGTCTCAGGAAAAGAAAGAGAGAAAGGGATAAAAACTTATTTGAAGAAATAATGGCTGGAAACTACCTTAACATGGGGAAGGAAAACAGACTTCCAAATGCAAAAAGCCCAGAGAGTTCCAAATAAGATGATCACAAAGAGACCCACTCCAAGACACATTACAATTAAAATGTCAAAAGTTAAAGAGAGAATCTTAAAAGCAACAAGAGAAAAACATTATTACAGGGGAACCTCCATAAGACTGAGCAGATTTTTCAGCAGAAACTTTGCAGGCCAGAGGAATGGCATGATATATTCAAAGTGCTGAAGGCAAAAAAAACTTCCAACCAAGGATACTCTATCTGGCAAAGTTATCATTCAAATAGAAGGAGGAATAAAGAGTTTTCCAGACAAGCAAAAACTAAAGGAGTTAACCACCATTAAATTGGCCTTACCGGAAATGTTAAAGAGACTTCTTTAAGCTTAAAAAAAGGGGGGGGCACTGATTAGTAACAAGAAAACATATGAAAGTAAAGATCCCACTAAAAAGATAAACGTATAGTAAAGATAGTGAACTAATCAGTGTTAAAGCTAACATGAAGATAACAAGACAAAAGTAGTAAAAATAACTATAACAGTTAAAGGATACACAAAAACATGTAAAATGTAACATCAGAAACATAGAACATGGGATGTGTTGAGTAGAAAATGTATTTGAGAATTCAAATTTAACTTGCTGTCAACTGAAAATAGACTGGTATATATACAGGCTGATATACGTCAGCCACATGTTAACCAAAAAGCAAAACCTGGAGTACATACACAAGATAATGAGAAAAGAATCTAAACAATACTACAGGTCATCAAAACAATAGGAGAGGGCAAGAGAAAAAGAAAAGTACAGAGAGGAACTACAAAACAGCTGGAAAACAGTTAACAAAATGGCAATAAGTACATATCTACTTATAATTACTTTAAACATAAATGGAGTAAATTCTCCAATCAAGACATAGAATGACTGAATGAATTAAAAAATAAATAAATAAATAACTTCATATGCCGTGTGCAAGAGACTCACCTCAGGTGTAAGGATACACATAGACTGAAAGTAAAGGGAAGGGAAAAGATGTCTCATGCAAATGGAAACCAGGGGTAGCTACACATATATAACTAAATATGTAAAGTAAATATTAAAGAACTTAAAGGGAGAAACCAGCAGCAATACAATTATAGCAGGGTTAATTAATATCCCAGTAACATCAATGCATAGATCAACCAGACAGAAAATAAGGAAATATCAGCCTTAAGAGGTCCTTCTAAAAGAGAAGTTCCTAGCTAGACAGGACTACCTCAAAAAAAGGAAAATCTCAAATCAACAATCTAACTTTATACATAAAGGAACTAGAAAAGGAAGAATAACAAAGCCCAACGTTAGTAGAAAGAAGGAAATAGTAAAGAACAGAGCAGAAGTAAATATAACAGAAACTAAAAAGACAATAGAAAGGATTAATGAAACTAAGAACTGATTCTTTGAAAAGATAACCAAAATTGATAAACCTCAGCCAGATTCACTGAGAGAGAGAGAGGAGAGGGCTCACGTATTTATTTATGTGTAGGTATAGCCCCCTTCATGTTTCTAATGTTATTTGCCTTCTTTATTTCATTCATCAGACTTGATAAAGTCTTGTCTATTTTATTATTTCATTCATTCTATGTTTGTTTTTATTTATTTGACAGAGAGAGAGCGAGAGCAGGAACACAAGCAGGGGGAGTGGGAGAGGGAGAAGAAGGCTTCCTGCCGAGCAGGGAGCCCAATGTGGGACTCGATCCCAGGACCCTGGGATCATGACCTGAGCCGAAGGCAGACGCTTAACGACTGAGCCACCCAGGCGCCCTCATTCTATGTTTTTATTATAGTTGTAGTTATCCAAAGAATCACTTTTATTTTCAATAAGATGAAATTTTTCCATAAATATTTTGTTTTTATATTTAATTTGTCTGTTTTGCTTTCTCAACTCACTACCTTCATTACAGAAATGAATAGGAGAAAATTGGAGGTTTAATTAATATAGACTACTAGTCACCACTATGAAAACAACTCATAAGATATGATTGACAATGGATCAGAAGCATCATTTTTATAAGTATTTTATATGTACAGGGCAGCACACATCATTAATTACAAAGAGTAGTGAATAATATATGAATGTATATGCTTGTCTTTCCAGAGAGACTATATGATAAATTTCATTACTTATATAGTTTTGCTACCAAAATAAATACAATAAGCATTTCCTATATAATCAATGACTACATTGCCAATTTTTGCATAAAACTATACATTATAGAGTAAATTAAGCCTTTTAGTTGTTGAATCATCAGCATATATAGTTCACTTTTATAAATGGTGGGGGGGGTGCTGGGAATAATATAAGTATATTTATAAAAATCCATTTTATTTCATTTAAATCAGCTTCCTTACTGGAATAGTAGCCACAGTTTCATGACCTCTAAGGAACAGTAAAAATCTCCTTCAAAAAAGCAGTAACATGGAAGATTTTGAACTCCTATTTTTGTAATTCCTACCAGCTATATGAATTAGACTAATGGTGGTAGAAACTGGCACTATGGAATCCATTTCTCAGGATGACAGAATGGAAAAAGACTCTCCTATTAGTCCATGAATAAGGCAAGACTTAGATCAGACGTCTCTTAGGTATGTACTTGCAGTCAAATGTATTAATAAAAGCAGAAATACGGGACGCCTGGGTGGCTCAGTCGTTAAGCGTCTGCCTTCAGCTCAGGTCATGATCCCAGAGTCCTGGGATCGAGTCCCGCATCGGGCTCCCTGCTCGGCGGAGAGTCTGCTTCTCCCTCTCCCACTCCCCCTGCTTGTGTTCCCTTTCTCGCTGTGTCTCTGTCAAATAAATAAATAAAATCTTAAAAAAAAAAAATTTAAAAAATAAAAGAAATAAAATATATACTTCTTCCACTACATTATATATCACATAAGTTTAAAAGACAAGTTTATTTCTAAATGCAGCTTAGAATAGAAGGACCAGACCATGGACTTTGAATTCCAGTTTAAATGCTAGTGGTGTCACTTAGGAGTTCTGTTTCCTTCAGCAAGGTATTTATCCTATCTATATATAACCAAATCTGTAAGATAAGTATTGTTATACCTCCCCTACAAAATTCTTGTGAGAATTTCATGAAATACCATTCCTTCCCCACTTCCCTCTCAAGCTAACCTTATTAAGAGGCCTGTATTTAAACTAGACTGTCAACAACATGAATGTTGACTTCAGTTCCAAAAGACCTGTAACAGCTAGGTAGCCTCTGACCTATAAGCCCCACAGATTATTGTTAAGGAAAGAACTGATGGCTAATTTTGAAGCACAACTTCTAAACCCCAGTATGTTTATGTGTTAGAAATTTAAAATATATAAGTTAAAACATATCAATCTAAGCATATAATGTAAATTTTTTTTTCAAATCTAAATGGTTTAGTCAGATTGGAATCCAAAAGACAGCATATTTACTCAGAAAACAATAGTCTCAAAATTATCTCTCACAGGTGGAATACTTTAAAAGTAGAATGGTTTGACAGTTTCCAAAGGAAAATGAGTTATACTTAAAGGGAGAATTAAAAAGTATTAGCAAGGGCGCCTGGGTGGCTCAGTCGTTAAGCATCTGCCTTCGGCTCAGGTCATGATCCCAGGGTCCTGGGATCGAGTCCCACATCGGGCTCCCTGCTCGGCGGGAAGCCTGCTTCTCCCTCTCCCACTCCCCCTGCTTGTGTTCCTGCTCTCGCTATCTCTCTCTCTCTGTCAAATAAATAAATAAAATCTTTAAAAAAAAAAAAAGTATTAGCAAAAAATTTTCTTGTATTGACTTCAAGAGGTAACTTAAAATTTCCAAGTCTTTCCAGATCCTCTATATGCAAGCTTTTTTCCCTAAGACTGATAGATTAAATGCTACAATGTGTCACTGTTTTCAGTGTTGTTACACATGAATTAAAGAAACAAAAAACCAAACCAAAAAAAAAAAAAAAAAGGTCTGAGGTAGCAAGATCTATCTTTTTATGTAAATCTATCACCCTTTCTCACTTTCTTCATGAGCAAAGGGAAAGGGACAGTCATAAGGAATATATAATGAAAATATATATTAGCATTGTTACCCATCATCTTCGTATTTTTGTCATTAAATTAAATCTAGATAGAATTTTTAAGAGCTGAGGCTGTTTTGTTTTGTTTTGTTTTACAGAGGAGAGGCTTGATTCAGACTGTTTTCTTCATCCCCAATATCCACAATATGTAAACATATCAAATGTAGACCAGACTGCAAAGCAGCAGAGCACATGGGATGAGAATTAGATTTGAAAAAAAAGACTTATCTTAGAATCCTGACTTTGGGTCATTGTTTCCTCATCTGTGAAATGAAGCAAATACTTATGCTACGTTACAGAGAAGTTGTCAAAACAAGATAATATATATGCAAGAGGAAACTACAAAATGTTTTTATTAAGTTAAGCCTTTATTTTAATCTTTAATTTGTTGGTAACAGTTTTTTACTACTCAAAGCAAGTATTTACAGTGTTTAAATTTACAACATTTAGAAATTGCAGTATTGAGATTTGGGGTATAGTATAATCTCCATTAATTATACATTATATTAGGTGTTAACATTGCTAAAAATAATAATAATAAAACCAAAAAAGATAGATCATAGCTAAAGAAGAGGTATATTCCTTGATAATACTTCTATTAATTGAAATATTTGGGAAAGATGCTATGACTTTTTAAAAGACAAAATTCAGATTTCTCTACTCTTATAAATTTCACTAAAGCATTTATAGGTTTGCCTTTACTGTAACACTGTAATATATTAATATTTATTTTACTGTAATATATTAATATTTTAATCGATTATTTTTCAGTGAAAATCTATACCAAGAATCACCTTTGACTCTTTGTTGATAAAGGAAGGAGGATTGTCTAAGGAGCATTGTTTTGTTTTGTTTTGTTATGCATTTTTTTTCCCATTGTCTTTTAGGAATTCTCTCTAGTCAAGAGTTTTATTTACCTTTGTAAAGGCATATAAAGTACTGTTTTCCTATAGTTTCTAAAAATTAAAAAAAAGATTTTATGGCCTTTTAGGATTGAAGGAAATTTAAAATCATTTTGTCCATTTCCCTCATTTATTCATTGATAAGGGATCAGAGCAGTTACATGACTTAGCTAAGATCACTCAGTTAGTAGTGGAAATGAGTAGATTACTTAATTAGTTCTGGATTCAGTGTATTAACTTTCCATTTGATTGTGCTGAGTATTTATTCATTCAACAATTTTGCTACACTTGGAAGGGAGCGTTTATGCTAGGATCTGATGATACAGAACTTAGTAAGACATATACATATCTTTATGGTGTTTCAATCTGACTAACTGCACAATTCTTTTAAAAAGTTAAGTGCTGTGATTGAATAGTGTCAGAAATAATGAAAATGTACAGCAGGGCCATTTCTTCTATTCCAGAAGGATTCAAGTGAGAAGACTTTCCTAAGGAAGTGATGTCAGGAGTTGAAGTTGTTATGTATGTATGACACTATATAAGACAGAAAGAAGTTAAGTTGAGACATTAACCCTATCTGTGAGTTCTAACAGAAGTTAATGCTTACTTTTTATCTTAACAACAAACTGTGAATCTTATACAAATGGCCAAAAACACTTGAAAAGATGCTCAACATCATTTGTCATTAGTGAAATATAAATCAAAGCCATAATGAGATACCACTTCATACCCACTAACACAGCTAAAATCAAAACTCAGTAACAGATGTGGCAAGGATGTAGATAAATTGAGACTCTCATACACTACTGACAGGAATGTGAAATGATGCAGCTGATTTGGAAAACACTAGCAATTGCTCAAAAATTGAACATACAGTTACCATGGAATCCAGCAATCCTACTCCTGGACATGTATGCAACAGAGTTGAAAACATGTTTAAGCAAAATGTACATATGAACATTCAGAAGCATTATTCATAAGAACCAAAAGTAGAAACAACCCAAATGTCCCATCATCAGATGAATGGATAAATATATAGTGAAATATTACTCATTTAAAAGCAGGAAAGAAGTACTGATACATACTACTATGTGGATGAATCTTAAAAACATTATGCTAAGTTAATGAAGCCAAACACAAAGGCCACATATATGTCTCAGTTTATTTAAAATTTTCAGAATAGACAAATCTGTAATACAGAAAAAAGATTAGCGGTTATCAGGAGATGGGGGCAGAGAGGAATTGGGGCTGACTGCTAATAGGTATGGCATTTCTTTCTGGGGTGATGGATATATTCTGGAATTCAATAGTGGTGATGATTGCACACCAGAGTGAATATACTTAAAACCATTTAATTATATACTTTAAAATGGTGAATTTTATAATATATGCATTATATTCGTGGATTGTGCCATGTACATGAAATTTTTTCAAAGATATGTATCCAAAAATGTACATTTATTTCTCTTGTGGCTCTCTAAGGAACACAGAGAATAATTCTAATTAGAGTGGCCATAGGGAGAGTGGGCATAGTTAATCTGCCTCCTTATGAAATGATCTGACAGGTCGTTGAAGAATATAATGAAATAGGTATTCAGATTTTATTCATTTGAAGAAAAAAATATTATGAAAACATTTATCATCAGTTTAGATAATGGCTACATAGTACATTGCAACTGAAAAAGATACCAGAGAAATTAAAATTTAGTTTCTTCTATCAGCATTGAAACATTTGTGTGAGGAAAGAATATTGTTTTCTAAAGCTACTATGTAATGAACACAGCATCTGCTTAAGTAAGTTGCATATATTGTGACTAGAGAAATGTGGCAAATCTTATAGGTACTCTGTTTTTTGCTAGGATTTTAGGATACTTCTGTACTACTTCATCATTTTTTTAATAAATGTATAATTGTTTCCTACCCTTATTAATACACATACCATAAAATTCACCCTTTTCAAGTATATAGTTTAATGGCTTTTGATAAACCATAGAGTTGTGTATCCATCACCACAGTCAACTTTAGAACATTT
This sequence comes from Leptonychotes weddellii, assembly GCF_054177405.1. Lineage (NCBI taxonomy): Eukaryota > Metazoa > Chordata > Mammalia > Carnivora > Phocidae > Leptonychotes > Leptonychotes weddellii. The sequence continues at coordinate 17,569 of NW_028021254.1, forward strand.
TTATTCCCCCCCACAGAGAAACCACAATACCTCTAAGCCATTACCACTCCCCAAGCCCCCAACCCAAGGGAACAATAAACAACCACTAATCTACTCTCTGTCTCTATAGATTTGCCTATTCTGGGCATTTGATATAAATGGATTCATACAATATATGTTTCTTTCTTGCTTCTTTCACTTACTGTAGTGTTTTCAATGTTGTAGCATGTATCAGTACTTCCTTCTTTTTATTGCCAAATAATCTTCCACAGTATAGAGATAGACCACATTTTATTTATCCAAGCTTCAAGTGGTGGCTGACACAATATTGTAGAAGGATACCAAGAATGACATTGTATTGTGAATTAGTGTCTGACCACAAACATAGTATCTTATAAAAACACATTTATTGTTACATTTCTGGAGGTCAGAAATCTATTCACTGGGCTAACATCATAGTGTTAGCAATGCTGGTTCTCTCTGGAGGCTGTAGGGAAGAATCTGTTCCTTGCCTTCTCCAAATTCTCAAGGTTGCCAACATTCCTTGGTTCGTGGCCCCTTCTTCCATTGTCAGAGCCAACAAAGGAGTATCTTTGTATTAGTCAGGGTTCTCCAGACAAATGGAACCAATAGGATATGTATAAAATAGATGGTTTGAGAGAGATTAATTATAAGTAATTGGCTCACGTGATAATGGAGGCTAACACATACTAAGATCGGCAGTTAGCAAGCTCAAGACCCAGAGAGCCTTATGTAGTTTCAGGCCTAGTCTGAAGGCCTGAGTACTAGGAAACTCAGTGTAAGTTCCAGTTCTGGCATGCTCAACTCTTGATCTCAGGGTTGTGAGTTCAAGCCCCACGTTGGGTATGGAGATTACTTAAAAGTAAAATATTAAAAAAAAAAAAATTCCACATACTCAAGACCCAAGAAGAGCCAATGTTTCAATCCAAATCCAGGGGCCAGAAATACCAGTGTTTTAGCTCAGGAGGACTTAGCCTTTTTTATTCGGGTCTTCAATTGATAGGATGAGGCCCACATACATTAGAGAGGGCAATCTACTTTATGCATTTTACCCATTTGAATGTTAATCTCATCTAAAAACTTTCTCACAGACACACCCAGAATAATGTTTAACCAAATATCTGGGCACCCTGTAGTCAAGCTGACATCTAAGATTTAACTATCACAATCTTCTCTCCTTCCTGACCTATGCTTCTATTTTTATATCTTCTCCCCCACACTCCCATCCAACTTCTTCCCTTTTATAAGGAATGTTGTGGTCTTCTTTCAGTCGTTATCTATCCTACCACAATATGCTCTCTGGCTTCCCAAATAGTCCCCCTCACCCTGCATGCAAAATACATTCACTCCATCTCAGCATCCCCTAAAGTCTCAATCCATTACAGCATCAACTCAAGTTCAGAATGTCATCTAAGTCTCGTCAGCTCAAAAGTCCCAAATCTCACTCTGTAAATTAGGCACGTATAAGGCTGTCACTATAATTGATCCTTAAGGCAGAATTGCTCTCCCATCTCTGAACCTGCGAAACTAGAAAACAAATTATTTATTCCCAAAATACAATGGTAGGACAGCCATGGGATAATAATTTTAGGCATTCCCTTGCAAAAGAGGAGAAAAGGAGTGATTGGTCTCAAGCAGAAAATCCCATCCAGCATACTACTTTAGGTTTCGGGACCTGGGACTAATCGTCTCTGGCCCTCAGCTCCATCCACTGGGCTCATAGCTCATCCTTGGAGTCATCCCTTTTTTTCACAGACGGTACCCACATGTTTGCAGCTGAGTCCATCAACCAGTTTCTTCCCTGTAGAATTTTGAGAATCTAACAGCCTTCTTTCATTTCATCCTCTCACCTTTCCTTTTCACCTACGCTGGCAGTGTTTCTGTTGGTATAACATTCTCAATAACCTTATGGGTCTCCTGCATGTGTCTAAGGGATTCTCTCCATTAGACAAAAGGCTTCTCCACAAATCTTTCTTGGACAAGCCCATCCCCATTTTTGGCTTCTGAGATGGCTAACGAGACAAGTCACACACCTAATCTCTTCAGAGAGCCCCATTTGTGACTGAATACTTTGATCTTTTGATCCTTCCAAGACACTAACAAAATATTGTTTGGGCACTATTTTTTTATTTTTTTGTTGTTGTTCAGGCACATTTTTGACATTCTCTCCAGAGCATCCTTTACTGACAGTGAATCTTAATTTATGTGTCTTTTGCAACCTGCCTAGGCTGAAAATTTCCCAAATCATCAAGTTCTGCCCTCACTTTATCTCTTTCCTCTCACATTTTACTATAAGCAATAAAACCGAGTTTTACCTTCAAAACTTTTCTTCAGAATATCCTCAGTTAAATGTCAGCATTCATCAGTTGCTATTCTGTTTTCCATATAATAGTAGTAGGACACAACTCAGCTAAGCTTCCCTCCATTTTCCAATAATATGTTCCTTACTTCTTTCTGAGTCCTTACCAACAGAGCTTTTAATGTCCATATTCCTACCATTAATCTGTTCATGATGATTTAGGTATTCTCAAAAAAGATACAGATTTTCTTGATTATGTTTCTCACATCATTCTTGCCTTCACAATCAAGGCTTTTTTTTTTTTTTTTTTTTTTGAGAGAGAAAGAGAGTGCGGGCACTCACACACAGGTGGGGGCAGGGACAGAGGGAGAGGGAGAATCTCAAGCAGACTCCACACTGGGTGCGGAGCCTAATGCAGGGCTCAGTCTCACAACCCTGAGATCATGACCTGAGCTGAAATCAAGAGTCAGACGCTTAACAGAGTGAGCCACCCAGGTGCCCCACCATCAGTCTTTAACATCCATATTTTTACAAACAGCAGTCTGTTCAAGGCAATGTAGGCTTTTTTTTATCATGTTCCAGCCTCTACGAGTGACCCAATTTTAAAGCCACTTTCACATTTTTAGATATTTGTTACAGCACCACCCTACTTCTGGTATCAAAATACGTATTAGTTTCTTATTGCTACTAATTTACTGACAAATTGCCACAAACTTAGTAGCCTAAAACAACACAAATTTATTCTCCAACAATTCTGGAAATCAGAGTTTCTATATGAGTCTTTTAAAGCTAAAACCAAGTGTTACAAGGTCTGGTTTCTTCTGGAGGCTCAAGTAGAGAATTCATTCTTCGATGCACTTTTCTCATTCTACCAAGGCCTACATCAGCAGTTCTGCTGGTCCCACATCACATCACCTTCTTCCTCTCTGCTTCTGACCTCCCATGGCCTTCTAGCTCTAACTCTGATTTCCTTCCTCTCTCTCATGAGGACCCTTGTGATTACATTGGTCCCACCCAGATCACAGGATAATCTCCACATCTCAAGATCTTTAACTTGATCGCATCTGAAATTTCTTTTTGCCATACAAGCTAACATATTCAGAAATCCTGGGGATTAAAATGTGGGCATTTTGGGGTGGCCAGTATTCTTTCTGCCACAAGTTGTATATGATACATTTTTCTCATGGTAATTGTTAATTTTACTGAGAACTGATGATGTGTCCTAAGTGCTTTGATAAGAGGTTTAAATATGGTATTTCATTTAATCCTCACTACTATCCCAGTAAGCTAATTATTGTTACCCCATTTTATGGATGGGCAAACTGAGGTTGCCATAAAATGAACTGAACACAAATGACAGCATATATGAGATGGTGGATGGTGTTTAAAATACTAAATTTTGGGGGCACCTGGGTGGCACAGTTAGGTGGGCATCGGACTCTTGGTTTTGGCTCAGGTCATGATCTCAGGGTCATGAGATTGAGATCTTGCCTTGGGGCTCCACACTCAGTGCAGAGTTTTCTTAAGATTCCCTCTGCCCCTCCCCCACCATGCTCTTGCTCTCTCTTTAAAATAAATAAATCTTTTAAAAAATCAAATAAAATACTAAAATTTCAAAACCGAGTGGAATAGCCAAAACAATCTTGAAAAAGAACAGAGTTGGAGATCTCAGACATCCTGATTTCAAAACTTACAAACTATAGTAATCAGAACTTACGAACTATAGAATAGAACGTCTAGAAATAAACCTTCACATATATGGTCAAACGATTTTTAACAATGCCAAGACCATTTAAGGGAAAAGACAGGGTTTTATTTAATACATAGTGTTGGGAAAACAATATCCACGTGCAAAAAAAAAAGGGGGAGAAAGAAATTGGCCCCTTATACTGTATTCAAAAATGAACTCAAAATTAATCAAAACCTAAAGATAGGAGCTAAAACTATACAACACTTAAATGAAAACATAGAAGAAAATCTTCACAACTTTCAATTTGGCAATGGCTCATTGGATATGACACCAAAAGCACAGTCAACAAAAGCAAAAACAGACTAATGGAACTGCATCGGAATTACAAATTTTTATGTGTTAAATGACACTATCAGCAGAGTGAAAAGGGCTACCCATAGAATGTGAGAAAATATTTATAACTCATAAATAAGCGGTTAGTATCTGTAATATATAAAGAACTCCCACCAAATCATCAACACAACAACAAAAACATAAAACAGACAAAGGACTTGGATAAACATTTCTCCAAAGAAAATATACAGATGGCCAATAAGCACATGAAAAGATGTCTGACATCATGAAACACTAGGGAAATGCGAATCAAAACCATAAGATATCACTTCACACAAGTTAGGATGACTGTTACTTTATAAGAAAAGAACAAATTTTGGTGAGGAAGTGGAGAAATTAGAACACTTGTACATTTCTGGTGAGAATGTAAATTGCCGCAGCTGCTATGGAAAATGATATGGTAGTTCCTCAGAAAATTAAAAATAGAATTACCACATGATCGAGCAATTCTTCTGGGTATATATCCAAAAGAATTGGATTCCAGTAAATATTTGTATGCCACATTCACAACAGCATTATGTACAATAGCCACGAAGAAAGAAACCCATGTGACCATCAACAGATGAATGGATAACAAAATGTAGTGGATAACAATGGAATATTGTCAGCCTTAAAAGGGAAGGAAATTCTGACACGTTACAATTTGCATGAACCCTGAAGACATTATGCTAAGTGAAACACCAGTCACAAAAGGACAAATATTAGAGTAGTCAGATTCATGGAGACAGAAAGTAGAATGGTGATTACCAGGAGCTGAAGGGAGAAGGGAGTGAGGAAATAGTGTTAAATGCGTACAGAGTTTCAGTTTTTGAAGATGAAAAAAGTCTGGAGATGGATGCTGGTGATGATTGCACAACAGTATGGATGTGCATAATGCAACTGAACTGTATACTTTAAAATTGTTAAAATGATAAATTATTTATATTTTCCCTCAACGTATAGGAGAATATTAAGAGTTTATCTGCATCTGCAGAAATGGAGGCATTATAATGTTATCTAGGAGAGAAAAAAAACAACTCACTTTCCTTACCATAATAACCTCAAAACACCTAAAATATTCTTTTAGTCAACTAAACTGATACATTTTCGTTTTCTTTTAATCTTTGTGTCACTTTAGTTTGTGAAGGTATCTTTTTTCTTATGCAAATTATACTTGTTCATGTTTTCATTCATCTAGAAAAGAAATAGTGCTGGGCATTTTTTTTCAGATGTTAGAGAAGGAACAAGGAAAGACAAAACCCTTGTTTCCCATTGAGTTTTACGTTCTAGTGGTTGGGGCTGAGGCCAGGATGTCTATTTTAACTCATATTTGTCAATTTAAGATTAAGCTAGACTAACAACATAACATAATAAAATAATTTTGGAAGAAAAAACATGTAAGATTAAGCTAAAATTATGAGAAGGAGATAGTCATATGAGAACTAGTGCATCATAAAACTTGATCAATAATTTACACATTGAACAAATTTTATTGAGGGTGTACCATGTTCCTGGCCCTCTTCTATACTTGGAAAATAGCATGAGATGAATAGAGTCCCTAATTTCCTATGGTTGACATTGTAATGGAAAGAACAGATTACAAACAAATATATGTAAATATAAAATGTAAAAAATAAATGCCAAGGAAAACAAAATGAAGCAAGGTAATATATGACAGAGTGGGCGTAGATAGTGAAGAGATGGTAGATAATTTTGGACATAGAAATCAGGTGAGGTGTTTTTGTGGCAGTGACTTTTGAGCAGAAATCCGAATTCAATGAGCAAGAAGCCATGGGACTATCTACTTAACATTCTAAACAGAGGGAAAAGGTCTTGAAATATCATGTTAGAATATTCCAGGAAAATGAGTATGACTAGAGTGAGTGATCCAGAAAATAGTAGCAAATGAGGCTAGAGAAGTAGCAAGGGGCCAGATGATTTACAGCTTTATGGGCACCAGTCAGACTTTGGATTTTACTTGAAGTATCACAGAAACACTTTAGGGATTTGAACAGATGCCGGATTTAAATTTTAAAAGAATCATTTCTAATTATTCTTGCTGCTGTTTGGAGAATGGGTTTAGAGTGAGACTGAGCAAGATTTGAATGAGGGAGGCCAGTTAGGAGGCTGCTACATAACTGTAGGCAAGAGATAATGGTGACTTAAGTTGATAGCAGTGAAGGTGTGGGAAAGTGGTAAGTTTTGCTAATATATTTGGAGGTAGAACCAACACTTTTCTTATGAATTAGATGTAGAGTTTAAGAGAATGAGAGGAGTCAAAGATGACTCCAAGCTTTTTGCCCTGACTAGTTGGGTGGATGGTGCCAAATCCTGAGATGAGGAACACTAAGGGAGAAGCAGTTTGGGCACTGGAGAAAGGATTATATAGATCTGTTTTAGATATATTTTGGTTGGGATGTTCATTAGCCACCCCAGAAGAGTTGTTGTATAGATAGCTAGATATGTAAACATGAAGCTCAGGAGAGAGAAAATCAGGCTGAAGTAAAAAAAAAAAAAAAAAGAGGGGGGATCAGCCTATATATAATATTTAAAACTTTTAAGATTGAATGAGATAATTTAGATAATTAGTATAGACAGAGAAGCAGTCTCATAACTGAGCTACAGGGTCCTCTAACATTTATAAGTTAGGAATAAGAAGTAACTAGCAAATGAGACTAAGGAGGTGTGGCCAGTGAGGAAAACCATTGTAGTGTGGCTTGCAGAGAGTTTCAAGGAGTAGGAAGTAATCAGCTATGTTAAATGTTGCTGAGTCTGGATAAACTGAAAGTCTGAGAATTCATCATTAGATTTAGCAATGAATAGTTCTTAGTAACTTGGACAAGATTGTTTTCAAAGGATTGAAGTCCAATTGGAGTAGAGTCAAAAGTAGATGGGAGCTTCCAATTTCAGAAAAGATAGAGTAATCAAAATGCACCTTATCCCTTCTGATTATAACTAAAAATACATAAAACAATTATAATTAAGACTCTGAAAGGTGGAGAAAAGAAGGTGGATTGGCTAGGGACCTCAGGACTAGAGGGACAACCCAATTATGAGTTCCCTAGTTTTGTTTTGTTTTGTTTGTATTGTTGTCCCAGTTAGTTGGGGATTTTGTTTGTTGCTTCTCATATATCCTGACCTGGTTGCTAGAGTAGCTTGCAGCTCAGAAATGCCAGTGAGCAAAGACAAAACAAAAGGAAGACTCTCAAGCCAAAGGATTGGGAAAATGGAGAACTCTTTTACAGTGGAAATCCTTTTGGCCAAACCTGCTGTTATTTCTCATAATTTGGGAGGCGGCTTCTCGTCATTGTTTATAGGCAGTCATCTTCTCACTGTGTTCTCACATGGCCTTTCCTCTGTCTCTGGTATCTCTTCCTCTCCTTACAAACCCTAGGGAAATAAACAGGAAAATACTGAGGAAATAGAATAAAGTATACCAAAATGGAAATTTTAGACCTGAAAATTACAATAATGAAATGAAATTTAAAACTCACAGAATGGGGGCGCCTGGGTGGCTCAGTTGTTAAGCATCTGCCTTCGGCTCAGGTCATGATCCTAGGGTCCTGGGATCGAGCCCCGCATCGGGCTCCCTGCTCGGCGGGAAGCCTGCTTCTCCCTCTCCCACTCCCCCTGCTTGTGTTCCCTCTCTAACTGTGTCTCTCTCTGTCAAATAAATAAAATCTTTAAAAAAAAAAAAAACTCACAGAATGCCTCAGTAGCAAAATAGGGATCACAAAAGACAGACTCATGAACTTCATCTTAGATTAATAGAAATCACCCAGCCTGATATTAGAGAGTATAAAGATTGTAGACAAAATGAACAGAGCCTTAGGATTTTGTGGTACAGTAATAAAAGATCTAGCCTTCGTGTCATTGGAGACTCAACAAGATAGAAGAGTGCAGGGCTGAAAAACATTTGAAGAAATAATGGCAGAAAACATCCCCAATTTAGTGTAAGACATAAACCTACAGATTGAAGAATGAGCAAACCTCAAACAGAATTCCAGGGGTGCCTGGGTGGTTCAGTCAGTTAAGTGTCCCACTCAATCTCGGCTAAGGTCCTGATCTCAGCATTGTGAGATTGAGCCCCACGTCCAGTACAGAGCCTGCTTAAGATTCTCTCCCTCTCCCGCTGCCCCTGCCCTCCCTCTCTCTCTAAAAAAGGAGAAGGAGGAGGGGGAGGAAGGGGAGGAGGAAGAGGAAATCCACACATCATAATCAAATTTATGAAAACAGAGATGAAAAAAAATCATAAAAGTGATCAAAGAAAAAGGAAGCATTGCCTTTAAGAGAACAGTAATCTAAGTGACTACATATTTCTATCAGGGACCATGGAGACGAGGGGAATTGACACAACATTTTTCAAGGGCTGAAAGAGAAGAATTATAAGCCCTGAATTCTATGCCTAGCAAAAATATTTATCAGGGATGAAAGTTAAATAAATATATCCTCAATAGAAGATATATTCTCAGTGGAAGAAAGCCTGAAAATTTGTAGTCAACAAACCTGCTGTAAAATCATTATTAAAAGAAATTCTTCACAGAAAGAAAATAATATCAGAAGGAAACCTGGAATATCAATAATGAGGAAAGAAAGGGTAAATATCTGGGTAAACAAAATAGATTATTCTTTTCCTCTTGAATTATTTAAACTATCTTTGATGGTTGAAAGCAAATTATGGTAACATTTTCTGAAAGGGCTCTCAGTGTATAAAGAGATAACATTCAAAATAATCTTGTCATGAAGGGTAAATACACTAACTGGAAAGTTTTCCAGATTTCAGTTGAAGTGATAAAATGATGCTAGTACAAGGTGATGTATCTTGTGTATTAATGTAATCACTAGTGCAACCAGTAAAGGAAAAAAAACTATAGGTACAGATACTCAAAAACAATAAATAAAATGCAATATTTTTTAAATATTCAAATAACCAACTGGAAGGCAAAAAAGAGGATAAGAATGAAAAACAGTGGAGACCACAGAGGGATTAATAACATAGCCAAGTTAAAACTTAATCAATACTTACATTAAATGTAAATGGTTGAAACATACTAATTAAAAGACAGAGACTGACAGAATGGATAAAAAATCATGACCAAATAATATGCTATCTACAAGAAATACATTTCAAATATAAGGATAAAAGTAGTGTAAAAGTAAATGAATGGGAAAAGATTACCATGCCAACAATAATTAAATGAAAAGTAGAGTAGCTATTTTACTATCGGTAAAGTAGACTTCAAACCAAAAAAATTACCAGGGACAGAGAATGATATTACATGATTGTAAGAGTATTAATTCACCAAGAAGAAACCGAAATCCTAAATGTGTATACTTCAAGCAGCAGAGCTGCAAATACATGAATCAAAAACTGATAGGATTCTCCTGGCCACACTGAGCGGGCTCTGGGCCCTCCGCACGCCGGCTCTCCTCCTCTTCCTGTGCTGGTTAGCTATGGCGGCCGTGAAGACCCTGAACCCCAAGGCCGAGGTGGCTCGAGCCCAGGCGGCGCTGGCGGTGAACATCAGCGCGGCCCGGGGCCTGCAGGACGTGCTGAGGACCAACTTGGGGCCTAAGGGCACCATGAAGATGCTTGTTTCTGGTGCTGGAGACATCAAGCTTACTAAAGATGGCAATGTGCTGCTTCATGAAATGCAAATTCAACACCCAACAGCCTCCTTAATAGCCAAAGTAGCAACAGCCCAAGATGACATAACTGGTGATGGTACCACTTCCAATGTTCTAATCATTGGAGAGCTACTGAAACAGGCGGATCTCTACATTTCTGAAGGTCTTCATCCCAGAA
>NW_028021254.1:28235-43359 GCF_054177405.1 Leptonychotes weddellii
AATTTATCCAATAGGTCCCTATACTGTTACACTTGTAAGTTTTTATGATAATATAAATACTTAAAGTAACTTAAAATTTTGAAAGCATCCCTGTTTTAGTATAAATTCCTATGAGTAAAACTATTGGATCATTGGGACTTTTAATGCTTTCAAAGTAGCTGTGCTAAAATGCTCCCCAGAAGGGCACCTGGGTGGCTCAGTCGTTAAGCGGCTGCCTTCGGCTCAGGTCATGATCCCAGGGTCCTGGGATCGAGCCCCACATCGGGCTCCCTGCTCAGCGGGAGGCCTGCTTCTCCCTCTCCCACTCCCCCTGCTTGTGTTCCCTCTTTCACTGTGTCTCTGTCAAATAAATAAATAAAAATCTTTAAATAAAAAAAAAACTGATAGGATTAAGAAGAGAAATAGACAAATCCACAAATATAGTGGGGGACATCAGTACTGCTCTCTTAATCAGTAGAACCATTAAACACAAAGCAAGATATAAAAGAACTGAACAATGCTATTAACTAAGATCTAATTCCCACTTACAGAGGACTCTATGCAAAAGTGGAAAAATGCATTCTTTTCGTGTGAACACATAGAACATTTGCCAAGATAAAACAAACCTAAACAAATTTACCTGTACTTGTATGACCATGATGGATTTAAACTAAAAATCTTAAAAATAACAAGAAAGCCTGTAAACACTTGGGAATTAAACAGCACACTTCTAAATAGTATGTTGGTCACAGAGGAAGTCTGAAGGAAAATTTTTAAATACATTGAACTAAATGAAAATGAAAGTACAAAATATCAAAATCTGTGGGATACAAATAAAGCAGTTCTTATGAGAAAATTAGCACTAAATGCATTAGAAAAGAATAGCTGTTATGTCAATAATCTAGAAAAAGAAACTAGAAAAAGAAACCCAAATGGTCTCAAAGCAGTCAGAAAGAAGGAAATAATATAGATAAAAGAAGAATTGAAGAAAATTTAAAACAGAAAAACAGTAGATACAGCCAAATCAAAAGCTGGTTCTTTCAAAAGATCAATAGGCTTTGAACCCCAAGCAAAACTTAAAAAAAAAAAACAAAAGAAAAGAGACAGAATGTACCAATAACAAATGAAAAAGAGGCTATCACTACAGACCTCAGAGTTTTAAAGGATAATAAGGGACTGCTGTAAACAACTCTACATGCACAAATTGACCTTGAGCATAATGGATCAATTCTTTGAAAACTGCAAACTACTAAAACTCACCTAAACTGAAATAGATGTTATAAACCATTGTATAACTATTTTTAAAATCCTTTCTTCGTTGAAGCCTTCTGAAAAAGAAATCTCCAGATCCAGATGGTTTCACTGACAGAGTCAACTCATTTTAAGATACCTACATTACCTTGATACCAAATCACAGAATCCAAAAAAAAAAAAAGAAGAAAACTACAGACTAATACCCTTCATGAACAGAAATACAAAATTGCCAAGCAGTATATTAGCAAATTAAATTTCTTTGATTCTCCAGTACCAATTGAGTGTCGCCAACAATTCAATCCTATTCTGACACTAACTGCTAGAGGTTAGTGTCAGACTCCACAGGCTTAAGAGGAGTGCCCTCACTTCAGAAGCCAACTTATAAGTCCTAGTCTCTAGGCACTTCTGTCTGACTTGGCTACAAATCTGGGGATTCCTACAACACCCATGACTTTCAGGATTGATAATTTGTTAGAACCACTCACAAAACTCATGAACATTAGTTTATTACACATACAAATGAATACCCAGATGAAAAGGTATGTAAATCAAAGTCAAAAAGGGTCTTAAGCACAGGAGACTCTGTCCCCATGGAGTTGGTGAGTCACCCTAATGGTACATGGTTGTGTTCACCACTTGGAAGTCCCCTGAACCCTCCTGTTTAGCAGACTTAGGGAGGTTTCCTTGTTTAGGCACAATTGATTAAATCACTGGCCATTGGTGATTGACTCTAGTTTCTGTCCCTCCCATCCCAGAAGGTTCCAAGGCTTGTTCTTTCTGGCATCCAGCTCCCATCCTGAAGCTATTGAAGGGCCCACCAAAAGTCACTTGAACTCCTATGGTTGAAAGGGGTTTGTTTTGAGTATCAAAAGATGCTCCTATCACACAGGAAATTCCAAGGGTTTTAGGAGCTATGTGCCAAGGACAAGACAAAGACCAAATTTATATTTTCTATTACACCACACAACCCCAGCAATATATCAAAAGAATAACATCACAACCAAGTGGAGTTTATTCTATGAATGCAAGGTTAGTTTCATGTTAAAAAATTGTTCTTTTCTCCCATTTAGTACTCTAAAATGAGGAAAAATCATATCAATTAACAGAAAAGTCATTTGATAAAACTCAGCAACCATTCATGATATAAACCCACAGAACTATAGGAACACAGGGAATTTTGTCAACCTGATAAAGAACTACAAAAAAATTTACAGCTAACCCTATACTTAACAGTGAAAAGCAGACTAATGCTTTCTCCTTAAATTATAAGCAAGGCAAGTATGTGTACTCTCAACAATCAGTCTCATTAAGCATAGTACTGGAAGTCTTACCCTGTGCAGTAAGGCAAGAAAAGGAAATACAAGGAAATTAGAAAGGAAGAAATTGAAATTCCTCTATTGCAGTTGACATGATTGTGTAGAATATTTCAAAGAATGTAGAAAAAAAAAAAACGCTTATGGAACTAATGAGCTTTGGAAGGTTGCAGGATATGAGATCAATGTATTAAGAAAGGTATATTATAAGCTGGCAACTAACAGTTGGAAATAGCAATGAACAACACAATGCAATTTAAAATAGAAAAACAAGATACTTAAGTGTGAAAAGCTTTAAAGTATCCGTATGCCAGTAACTCCAAAATACTGATGAAAGAAATCAAAAAAGACTGAATTAAGAGACATGACACTGTTGAATTTGGAAAACTTAACACAGCAAAGATACTGTTGCTCCCCATCTTCCCATAGATTTAATGTCATCCTATCAAGCTCCAATAGGATTTTTTAGACAAACTGATTCTATAATTTATGAGGAAAGACAAAAAAACTAGTTAAATCAGTTTTGAAAAAGAATAAAATTGTTGGAATCACACTACCTGAATAGAAGATTTTATTATATAGTAACGGTAGTGTTGGCAAAGCAATAGATAGATCATAGATCACATAGATCAACAAAACAGATAATAAAGTCAGACAAGTACAACTAACTGATTTTTGACAAAAAAGTGCAGTAGCATTTTGTAGTGAAATGATAGTCTTTTCAACAAATGGTATTGGAACAATTGGACATCCATAGGCAAAAATGAAGTCACCTTGACCTAAAACTTCACACATTACATAAAAATTAAAGCAAAGGGACCCTAAATTTAAGTGTAAAATGTAAAAGTACAAAACTTTTAGAAGAAAACAGAGAAAACTTTTGTGACCTAGGGTTAAATGAAGAGCTCTTAGGCATGACATCAAAAAACAGTCAATAAAAGAACAAAACTGGTAAGTTGATCTTTATCAAAATTCAAAACTTTTGCTTCTACAAAAGAAAAAAAAAGTTAAGGAAATTTTTTTTAAGCCTCAGGCCAGGAGAAAATATTTGCATATCATACTCAAAAAGGACTTCTGTCCATAATATTATAAAGAACTCTAAACTGAACAGTAAGGAAACAGTAAGATTCAGAATGTATGTAGCCTGGTTCCTAAGATTTTGTGAAGCTTAAACCTGGAATAAAATTTCAAGGCTTTCATAAGTACTCACCAGTTCTTAAGTTATCCTCTTATCATAGACTGTACATGGTTGTGTTGTCAGTGAGTATTTGGTGTGATGTTGATTTCTGTTAGCTGATAATCATCACTGTTTCTACTCTAGTTGCTGGGTTATTTTCCCCTCACATATTGTACTGCTCTTCCTTCCTCCAAGTTGCCACTACCAGTTTTTTTTTTCCCTGCAGTAGCAGCATCAGGGATTCCAAAATATCAAGTTTCACAATTGTTTTCCATGCAGAAATATTTTTTATCTAAGCCTGAGTGTAACAAGTCTGTAAAAGAATAGCAGCCAAATATCTGTTCAGGCAGGGATAGAAAGAAGTCCACTTGCCTCTTTTCCCTTCTCTTCTCTTAGTCTCTCTCCCATTCCACCTGGGCTCTTCTGTGCACTTGTGCATAATACTCTTCCATTTGAAATAAGGAATGAGGCAGCCCTACTTGCCTGATCTGTTTCTGAATCAGACTGACTAAACCAGTCCTTATGTCTGGTAAGAAACATTTGTAAATGACTCCTTCCATCTTGCAAATCTCTGCTACTCTAGGAAATCCTAACTTTTTTTCCCATTTGCTTCACATCATTCAAATACACTTGAGACCTCTGTGAATCCTGTATTATGTACTGACACTTATACACAGAATCTCCATTTGTAATCTCTAAATATTGTTTGCTTTAAGCAAACCTAGAGACAGTACTCAGGACCCAGGAATGAATGGATATAAACTTTAGCTCTCTTTTAGATAGTAGGAGTATCAGGAAACAAGGAGAAGAAGGTATTTGAATAAATATGTGACATAAAGTTGAAACAGATTTCTTCTGCTTTAGTTATTATATATAATTTTGTGATAAAGTTTAAAGGTGACCCTTTTGCCTAAGATACTCTTATTGCTTATGGGCAATTCTGAACTTGAACTGGAAACATAAGCTCCCTCCCAAATCTAAGAGCTCAAATAAATATGCTTGCACATCATACACAGTCATCTTCTTACAGAATAAGAAATGGAAATAGCATACTCTTTAAAACCCAGTTTTGTTATTGTAGTGTGTAATTTATGAGTGTGTACTAATTCTTCCAAATCCACTGTGTATTTTTCATTATAGAATTTAGTCTAGGGGTGCCTGGGTGGCTCAGTCGGTTAGGCGTCTGCCTTTGGCTCGGGTCATGGTCCCAGGGTCCTGGGATCAAGCCCTGCATCAGGCTCCCTACTCAGCGGGGAGTCTGATTCTCCCTCTCCCACTGCCCCTCCACCCCACTCATGCTCTCTCTCTTGCTCACTCTCTCTGTCTCAAATAAATAAATAAAATCTAAGAAAAAAAAAAGAATTTACCCACAATTCAGTTGCTCAGTAGCCATCTGTGCCTACAGGCTGCCATATGAGATAGCAAAGTTTTGGACTAAGTCATCAAGTCATCTCATTCTTAACAGCCTGAAAATTCAAATTTGTAGTTACAAGTACAATTTCATTTGTTATTACCATTTAAAATTGCAGATTAAAATGGCCATATCTAATTTCCTTTTTAAGTTTCCAGGTGTTGTGCTCATTGCAAATACATTTTTATATTTACTTTTTATAACTGAGAAATAAAAATGCATGGATTATATTTCTAATAAATAAGCAAACTGGTTTTAATATAATTTTGTGTCCTTTATGACCTATGTGGTACAATTAAATATATAATCCAAAATGGTTTTATATATTATTGTGTGTAAGCTACCACAATATTAGTGATAACCACTAGCACTTAGTAGACTCTTCTTATGTGACAAAAAATTACAGGGAATGGGGTAATTATATCCACTTTAATATTAGAAATGTTTATGTAGAATAAATACAGGTTATTTTATATGCAGTCTAAGCTTACTTGATCTTACTCTGTAATACTGATATATCCTGTGGCCATAAAAGTATTTTCCTATACTTTATCATAATACTTTAACATTTTTCATTTTCACATATAGGCTTTTAATCTACCAAAAATGTATTTTTGTGTATTGCGTGCATTAAAGGGATCTAATTATATTCTTCTCCTCTTGGATAACTAATTGTTCCCATATTTATTGAGCAGTCTTTTTTGCCCCACTGATTTTGATGCCACTTTTGTTGTATATCAAGTTTCTCTAAGTACATGGTTCTATTTCTGTGCCTTCTATTCTGGTGCCTTATCTTGTTTGTCAGTCTCTGTATGGATTTCACATTGTGTCAATTATTGTAGTTCTAAAATAAGTTTTGAGGGGCGCCTGGGTGGCTCCATTGGTTAAGTGTCCAACTTTTGGTTTTGGCTCAGGTCATGGTCTTGGGGTTGAGGGATTAAGCCCTATGTCAGGTTCCACACTCAGCATGGAGTCTGCTTGAGATTCTCTCTCCCTCTCCCTTTGCCCCTCCCCCTACTCGTGCATGTCGTCTCTCTAAAATAAATAAATAAAATCTTTAAAAAAACATAAAATAAGTTTTGATATGTGATAGAGAAAATCTTCCTGTGCAATTTTTTCCTTCAGAATTACCTTGATTGGGATGCCTGGGTGGCTCAGTCAGTTAAACGTCCGCCTTCAGCTCAGGTCATGATCCCAGGGTCCTGGGATCAAGTCCCACATCGGGCTCCTTGTTCAGCAGGGAGTCTGCTTCTCCCTCTGCGTGCTCTGCCTGCCACTCCCCATGCTTGTGCTCTCTCTCTTTCTCTGACAAATAAATTTTTTTAATAATCTTTAAAACCAAAAGAAAGAATTACCTTGATCATTCTTGTCCTTTTGTTTACCCTACATAAATTTTAAAATTAATTTTTCTTATTTGACCAAAAAAACCTTATGTTGGGCCTTTGATTGATTTGATTCCATTGTATTTACTGATCAATTTGTGAGGAATTGGCATATTTGTGATTTCAAATCTTTCAGTTCATAACACTAATTCATATTTTCTTTAAATATTCTGTAGTAATGTTATGAAATTATCTTCATGAAACTGCTACACATCTTTCATTAAAGTGCCCCTTGATAGCTTAGAGATTTTGTTATTACTGTGAATGAGATTTTCCTGTTAATTTTCTAATGAATATTATTGATATGTGAGAAGACTGTTGATTTTGGTATATGGATCTTATTATTCACCAATCTTTATTCCTTTATTCTAATAGCTTATATATTCTGTTGGATTTCCCATGTATATAGACATTTCATTTGAAAATAAGGATAGTTAGTTCTCTTGCTATAAAATTGTTATAACTCTTATTTCTTTTTCTGGTCTTACTGCATTGGCCAGGACTTTCATTACAGTGTTGAGTAGTAATGGTGTTTTCTGGCACCATTTATTTGTTCATGACCATACATTAGGTTTTTATTCAAAAGAGTAGTTTATTTTTTAATATTTTACTGGCATGATTTCTGTTACATATTAAAAAAATAAATGTAAACATAGTATAGTATTTTTTATTTTATACATTCTTCAAATTATAGAAATTTAGAAAGTACAAATAAAAAAATAAAACCGCCCATAATCATATCATCCACAGATGATCACTATTTGCATTTTGGTATATGGCAGAATCATAATTTAGGCTTTGAAATCAGTCTAAAAGTGGAAAAATTACTCAAAAATTCATTAAATAGCCTGTAAATATTTATGTATTTGTATATTTATATATGGATTTGTGTAATCCTCCCTACACATAAACTGTAAAATGAGATAGAAAATACATATGAAAATATATTTCTCTAGACATTTTACTATATTTCTGGAATTACTGAACAAAAGATTATATATTATTCCCTCAGTCTGCCAAGCCTTACACATATAGTAGAATTCAGGACATTAAACGTATATGGATCAACTCCAATATGTACATGATTTTCACTTTACTGATTTGAGCATCTGTGCTTGTGTAAGTTACAACTCCATCATATAAAATGTACCATATTTTATAAATACCTGTTATAGTATATTTACTTGCTAGCATTTTGGTTTAGCCTCATGATTGGCATTTCAAAATGGTGCCCTTTGTATTACAAACACAGCTAAGTTGAAGAAATTTAATAGCAGAGGAGAGGCCTGGGATTCTCACATTCCAAAAAAATACATTATTCAGTCTTAGTCCTTTCAGGAGGTAGACAACTAATGTCAACTAAACAGAGGAGAATAACACTAATACATGCACAGGTAAGTGTGGGAAATTTATCAAAAGATTTTAGGAACATGAATCCAAGTAAGGGAAACTGCTAAAATAACAGAAATCTGGTATATAAAATCCATGTTAACCAAGCTTTTAAAATGCTTTTTAAAATGTTCAGAGGTCTTAGAAACTCCCCTCCTTTCTGATAAGTGAACATCAGAAACCAAGTAGATCACCAAAGTGAGAATGGTACATAACTGTCATTTTTCATATGCTGTAGAGTTCTAAAGAGCAAAGGAGAAATCATGGAATGACGGAATTCAGGCTCCTATTGCATCATAACTAGGTATTTAAACACACTTCCTCAGGTTTTTTCCCATAGAACATACAGTGAACTCATGGTCTCTCCCACAGCAGTTCCAGATTCTACATCTCCAACAATTTGTTATTTGTTAGCATGAGTATCCTAACATGGAGTCATAGTTTATTTAGTGATATTTTCTATAAATTTTCATTATCATAGGTATGCCATTACTTGGCAGTTTTAAAGCCATCATTATCCCAAGAACAGAGAATTTTATCTTACCTTTGAGTAAGGGTAAAAAGTAATTTAGGATGATGAGCTTAAATCTTAAATTGGGTCACTTAGGGTCACTCAAGGCCAAGACCTGACTAGGAAAAAGTTTTCGGTTTTATAGAAGCACTAATTGTGTTACATTTGCTTTTTCTTTCAAAGTTTTAGTTAATTAAATGTTTTGTCCTCTGCTTAATAAAGGGTTTAATAGGTGATTATGTATACATTCCTCTTTAATCTTATTTTAATGCATTCTCATTGATGGGACAATGCCCTTTTTTAAAGATACATAATTATCTTAACTCAGCATGTTATCAAGCTTTCCCAAGAAGATAAAATTGAATTTAAATGTGGTTAGTTCTTTTGTCTCACAGGTAATCAAATACATTGGATTTCTTACTTTTCATGAACTAATGGATATATCATAGAAGTTGGTTTTAGAACATGGTGTAAAAAGAAAATATGGCTGGTGATAGAACAGTTTGTTTTCTTTGATTGAATTTCATTGGTATCCACAAATATAAATGTATATGACTGGTATTTATCTAAAAATAATAGATACAGATGAGTCAGTTGTCCAGAGAAGTCACCTTGATAGAACAGACATTTCTTTAGTAAAGTTTAAAACACTTCCGAAATTCTTCTGTAAGAATTGCGTGTCTGGGGAGTGACGGCTAATGCGTATGGGATTTCTTATGAGGGTGATGAAAATAATCTGGAATTTGATAGTGGCAATGGTTGTGTAGCCTTGTGAATATGCCAAAAACTGCTAAATTGAACACTTTAAAATGGTGAACTTTATGGTGTATGAATTATATCTCAATAAAAATAAGTCCATTAAAGAGGTTTACATAAGTCTCATTGCTTCATATATACTTTGACTTTGTACACGTATTATACTAACCAACCTATTTACTGACCTTAACTATAACACTTAAGTTCACATTTACTGCTCACATTGAAGATTTACCATCACTGAGGATGACAAAAGACTCAACAGTTTCTGAAGGCATCCACAAAGAGGAATCAGAAAAACACTGTAAGCAAGGACATTGAAATAAGTATAAAGCATCACAAGGAGCTTACCTGGAGGACACAAGATTTGTGTGTGTTCTGAGGTTATTCTTTTATAAAAATGAGTCCTATCAACTTGTCACATTCAGTCTTTTCTTGTACAACAGTCCGGGCTATTCTGGGCCTTCTGAGGTATCTCACCAGGCAGCCCAGAGAAATGTTTGTCCTCAGATTCAGAGTGTTATGGGGGGTAAAGTCCCTATCAAGCAGACTATATCTCCACCATTTTCCTTTGCTTCTAACTTATTGGTCACTTCTAAAATAGAGGACCTTAGGAGAAACAGCATTTAACAATAAATTAATCTTTTAGTGTTTATTTTTATTACAAAAGCATTACTTGTTAACTTTTACTTAAATATTTATTGAGTGCCTATTGTATTGAAGCCAACTTTGGATGCTAAAGATATAGTGTGAATAAGAGAGAGAAATTTGGGAAAAGTAGGCAATAAACAAGCAAATCAAAAATAGGAAAAATAGGGCGCCTGGGTGGCTCAATTGGTTAAGCGACTGCCTTCGGCTCAGGTCATGATCCTGGAGTCACAGAATCGAGTCCCGCGTCGGGCTCCCTGCTCGGCGGGGAGTCTGCTTCTCCCTCTGACCCTCCCCCCTCTCATGCTCTCTCTCTCTCTCATTCTCTCTCTCAAATAAATAAATAAAATCTTTAAAAAAAAATAGGAAAAATATAAGGTAGTTCTAAGATTATGCAATGAGTTAAAATAGGTGATGTGAAAGAGTGACTGGTTACTATAGGAAAACACTGTTTTCTGCTTACTACAGAAATATACGTTTGTATCAAAAGAAATAAAGTTAAACATACCTAAAACCCTGCCTACCAAGAGACAACCACCATTAATCTTGGATATACACCTTCCAAAACCTGCTCTAAGCCTCTGTGTGCTTACGAGTGTGTGTAAGAGTATGTACATGACGTTTTGTTTGTATTACAAAACAAGATCATATAATTAATACTGTCTTGTGACATGCTTTTCTCACTGTACATATTTTGAACAATTTTATCTCAATAATTATTACTTTTATTACTTTAATAATTGTAAAACATTCCATTAGGTTAATTTAACCAACCTTCAGTTACTGAATGCTTGCACTGTCTTACAGCATAACTTAAAAAAAATCACATAAGATTTCATATTTAGCTTAAGTTCACAAATTCAAAAAAATCATTTCTGATGTCGAATGACAGGTTTCTCTCCATCACTGAATTGTTGGTTTTGTTTTTTGTTTTACTCTCTTATCTGCCCCCAAGGACATTCCACAAGGTAGAATCTTCAACTATTGATACTTCCTACATTTCTCCCCTGGGCTATTTCACTCATATTTATAGCGCAAGTCATCTTAACTTCTAGGTGAATAACTCCCAGATCAGTATCTCACGCGTGGTCTTCTCTGTCATGTAACTATCCAACCATAATCGTACCTCCTCCCCTTCTCTTTATAGCCAACCCTTTCTCAGAATTCCCTGTTTACTGCAAAGTATTATCATGGCCCCAATCATTTTAGCCTAGAAAAGTTAAATTGCCTTTGTCCCCCACCAGGCAGGTACAGTCTGCTTTCACAGTGTGATTTCAGGTTTCCTTTCTTTTCATCATCACTACCACCTCCCTAGATCAAGTCACTGTCTCCTTACTCTGAATTACTGTAACAATTTCCTCATTGATTCCTCTGTCCCTGTGTGATACCCTCTCTACTTCAAGTCAACCTAAGTACCCCCTCTCCTTTGCCTTCAAAATCTTCTCATTCCACCCTCTTTTATTTAAATAGGTATAAGTCTCTCCAAACTTAGAAAAAAAAAAAAATTGTGACTCTGGACAGTCTCTACTTTATCACCTCAGATTCACCCTTAACCTGTCATACTAGCCCACTCCACTCCTCTAAACCTTTCATTTAGCCCCAGTAACTTCTAAATGACAAATCCAGTGGATACTTCACAGTCTTTATGTCACCAGATTCTTGCCTACATTTGGTTGTTGATGATTGACTCTTAAAACTCTGTTGGTTCTCCCTATACCCTCTCTAACTGTTCCTATATCATCTCTTCTGAGAACTCCTTTTCATCTTGGCCACCTTAAATATTGGTGTTTCTTAGGGTTCCATTCTCAGCCCTTTGTTCTCCTCTGCATGTTCATCATCTACTTTGGCTATTTTAATTGCCACTTATAAGCTTAGGACTTTAAAATCCCTTTATCTCAACCTTATACTTGTGTATATTAGAGCCTGATGGATCTTCTCCTTCTAGGCAAGGAGTGATACACCAGCCACGGGCTCGGATGTTTTAGGCCCCCTCATCTCAGTTGATTTCCACAGCAATTCTGACTTTAGCATTCCTACACATGTGCACTTTGAGGCCCAGAGAGGTTAATAATTTATGCAGTGTCACACAGCAGAAGGGCCAGAGGTAATTTTTGAACCAGGCTCCTGGCTTTAGAGCTGGCTTTTGCAGGCTTCTTTCTTATGAGCATCCAGTTAATGGTTGCCTAGCAGTGTTGACATTGAATTGAATCCTCACACACCAGAGAGGGAGATGAAATCATTAAGTTTTTGGATGGGGAAAATGATTTCCAGGAATTGGAGCAACTTTCCCACAATCACAGCCCCTGTGTGGGCAGAACTGGGATCAGAGCCAGGACCCCAGATTCACGGTATGTGGGGCTCTTTCTAGACACATGATGGTACACAATTAGAACATTCTTTTCTTTTTTGATGGTGGGGGGCTGAGGGGGGGGTTGGCATTGCAGGGGGAAAAAAAGAAAGGCTTTCCTCAAATAAAACCTTTCTCCAAAGTCCAAAATCTAGGCTATAATTAGATGAATAAATGTTTAGGAATAACAATAAAGGAAGTAAAAATTTTTTTTAAATGTACTACCTGAATGCTCTACCTATGGCACCCCAAACCTGAAAGTATCTTCTCTCCCCTAAACCTGTTCTTAGTGTACTGTTATCTCAAGTGGTGGCTCACTCAGTTTCTCAAATCGGAAATGCAGAGGTCATCCTTCATTTCCCTCTTTCCTCATTTTCCCTCTCCCTTTCCCCTTATCCAACTCATCTGCATCCTACAGTATTAACAACTAAACCAGAACTGCATAATTTCCTAACCAATCTTTGTTCCTTTTGCATGTATACTTTATAAGTTGTGATATGTCCATGAATTTCTCACTCTTGGAGTCTGAGTATCCTGTTTGTATCATTGCCCAACTAACAGATAAAATGACCATTATATTTGATTTTTCATAGTAGAAAACACAAATATCATAATACCTAGAAAGGAGATGTAGTGGCTACCAAATTGACCAGTATACAGGACGTCTTTGGATAAAGATATATTAAAACATAACAAAATCTTTTCTAACCATTTATTTAACAGGAACTTTTAGCAGTCAGTCTTACATCCTCTTAAGTTTTGCCTTTCACTTGGCCTTGCTCTACAAAACATGCTTACTTCCTCCTCTCATTCAAGAAACATTTACTATCTACCCACTGAATCTTATATCCTAGATGCTGTTTGGTGAATAAATGTACTGCTTTTACCCAAAGCTCACGTGAACTTTAATCTGGATATCAAATTTATCAACTCTTTTGAACATCTCCAGTTGTCAGTCTATACTACAGAAACTTCAGTAATTTTTAGTATTTCAAAGTGAAGCTTTACCTTGTTATATTAGCTGAGGATTCTGCATTTACCAATAACTAGCAGCATGGCTTCAGAGCAGCAATTTAAAAATTTAAAAATTGTTTTAATTTTAGAGGATTCCTAATGGATGTATTTGGTTCTCTTCTTAATTTGTTTTTCTTCTGTGTGTAGAGCTGCCTTTCTTAAGGTTTACGCAGAAAGATAGACATATCCTCAAATTGAAGCTCTTTTCCTTCCATATGAGCCTAGGCTGATAATGAAATTTAGGGAATCAAGAGGAAGAGAGTTAAGGACAATCTAGAAGAGCAGAACTCACTGGAGATAGAAATGACTAAAGTGGACACACAAGCTCTAAGAGCAGCCAGGGAGAAAATCAAACTTAAGTTAAATGATCCATCAGCTACCTTTCTTAATGAGAAATAAGACAGACACACACAGCATATTAACAACCTAGAATAAACCTAGCTTTGTCAAGTAGTAATGTATCAAGAAACAACACCAATTTTGTAGACTTGAAAGAGAAATTAAAATCAGCCTCAAAAGGCTGCATGCTAGATGTATAAATACCAGCCTATTCAGAGGCATTTGATATGTGAATTTTACATGTTATATCTTTTAAACAATTCCCATGGGTTTTTTAATGGGTTAAAATTTTCTGCAATTCTGTTTTTTATTAACAGTTTATTGAGATAGAATTCACACACCATACAATTCACCCATTCACTGTATACTATTCAGTGGCTTTTAGTATATTCACCAAGTTGTGCATCCATCACCACAGTCAATGTCAGATCATTTTTCATTACCCTGAAAAGAAATCCCTGGAGACCTTCGTCATCAGTCTCCAATCTTACCAGCCCTAGGAAACCGCTAGTCTGTCTCTCTAGTTTTGCCTATTCTGGACATTTCATGTAAATGCAATCAAACAATACATGATATTCTGTGACTGGCTTGTTTGACTTAGCATAATGTTTTCAAGGTTCATCCAGTTGATAGCATGTACCAGTACTTCATTTCTTTTTGTCTTTGAATAAATTCCATTGTATGGATATACCACATTTTATTCATTCATCATGTGAATGAACATGATATGTGTGTGGTTTCTACTTTGGGGGCTATTACGAATACTACTACTATGAACATTCATATACAAGTTTTTGTGGAGATGTGTTTCATTTCTCTGAGATTACCTAGGAGTGGAATGTACTTCAGAATGGAGTTCTATGTCTGACCCTTTGGGGAACTATTAGACTGTTTTCCAGAGCAGCTGTACCATTTTACTTTCCCACCAGCTGTGTATGAATGTTCCAGTTTTCCCACATCCTTACCAGCATTTGTCTTTTTTATTGTAGCCATCTAATGAATATGAAATGTTATCTCATTGTGTTTTGCAGTTTCCTAAGGACTAATGATTTTGAGCTTCTTTTCATGTACTTATTGGCCATTGTGTGTGTATCTTCAATAATTGTTCATTTAGATCCTTTGCCACATTTAAAATTGAGTTATTTGCTTTTGTATTATTGAGGTACAAGAATTCTTTATATAATCTACATACAAGTCCCTCAACAGATATATGATATGCAATTTTTCTCTCATGCTGAGTCATCTTTTCACTTTCTTTTTCACTTTCTTGATGGTGTCATTTGAAGCACAAATGTTTTTCATTTTGATGATGTCAAATTTAGTTTTCCTTTTGTTGCTTGTGTTTTTGCTTTTTCTCATGAAGGAGTAACATCTATTTTATTTTATTTTTTTTTTTTAGGGTGTCTGAATTTTTTTTTATTTCCATAGGTAGTGAGGAAACAGAAAAGGTTCTTTTTTTTTTTCTATATTTACTATTTTTTTTATTCTTATGTTAATCCCCATACATTACATCATTAGTTTTAGATGAAGTGTTCCATAATTCATTGTTTGTGCATAACACCCAGTGCTCCATGCAGAATGTGCCCTCCTCAATACCCACCACC
>NW_028021255.1:0-11012 GCF_054177405.1 Leptonychotes weddellii
AGAGGGGAGGGGGGTGGGGGAATGGGTTAGCCTGGTAATGGGTATTAAAGAGGGCACGTACTGAACGGAGCACTGGGTGTTATGCACAAACAATGAATCATGGAACACTACAGCTAAAACTAATGATGTAATGTATGGTGATAAACATAACAATAAAAAATTTTTAAAAAAATAAAAAGACTTTTAAGGACAGAAAGGACTTTGAACATGAAGCGGTGAAGGGCATTCTAGGCATAAGCAAAGACAAAAAGGTGAGGAAAGTATGAAGCATGATAGGATACAGAAAAAATAATTCATTTTAGTTAGAGCCTAAAACATTTCGATAAAAATAAAATTGAAAAAATAGCCTTGAAATATGTCGTAAAATGTCTTGAATGCAAAGTAAAGGAGACAAATTATTATTAAAAGCAAGATGCAGACATATACATATCATGCATTTTGTTGTTTGGTTTATCTTCAGGAAGACTGAGAAGGTTGAAGAAAATGGGGAATAGAGAACTTTTACTTTTAATAAATACTTCCTATTATTCAACTTTGTTTGCAAAAAGCACCTATTTGTGGGGCGCCTGGGATGCTCAGTCGATTAAGTGTCTGCCTTCAGCTCAGGTCATGATCCCGGGGTCCTGGGATGGAGCCCTACATCAGGCTCCCTGCTCAGTGGGGAGCCTGCTTCTCCTTCCCCCTCTGCCACTCCCCCTGCTCGTGCTCTCTCTCTCTCTCTCTCACTCTCTCTCAAATAAATAAAATCTTTTAAAAAAATTTTAAAAAGCATGTATTTCTTTTATAATGAAAAATAAATGTATAAAAGGCACTGGAAAAAAAAGATTTTTGAAGCTGGGAATGAGATGAAGAATAAACTACTAATTGTTATGAAACTCAAAGGTAAATATCAGTTAATTTCTTGAAATGCTCTAAGGTTCAACAGAAGATTTCAGAATAAAGTTAAATAGTGAACAACATACAGACAGCACTTTAAACTCTCTTTCATGTATTATCTTACCCTGTGAATAATCATAATGATTTTTTAGTGATACCTTGTCTATCAAATTTTCCAAGACTGTTTCCCCTTTGCTCCACCCTCCCAAAGGAAAGGATGGATGCCCTCTCCTCTCTATTCCCTTGGATTCTCTACATTTCTATCTTATGGAAATAACTGTTTTACATGGTTTTTTGTCTTCTTTCCAGGACTAGTCTATAGCTTTTTTAGAATATAAACTGTGTCTACCTTAGTATTCCCAAAACCTAACACAGTGCTCAGCCCATATGTACTCAAATATGTTTTACTACTGATAAAACAAGTTATTTTAACTTTATTAGATTCATTTATTAACTTAGAAATTTTTATACTAGAAAAGACTGCATAACCTCCTGACAGGTAAAACAATGCTTCATCTAGACTGGAATTAGAACACCCAGATTCTACTCCTATCAGTAACACTACCTGTGTGACTTTTCACAGAACTAGAAAAACATAATGGCTCACATAAACTGAATGTTTCCTATATGTTAGACACTCTTGTAAGTGATTTACAGAAATGAATTCCTATAATTCTCACAATGACACTATGAAATAAGTACTATTATTATCCCTATTTTATAGATGAGAAAACAGGCACAGAGAGTTTAAGTAATTCCGCTAGTAAAAAGCAGAGACAGGGATTTAAACAATACAGCCTGGATCCACTGCCCATGCTCTTAACCTTATGTTATTCAGCCTCCAGTGTAATAGGAATAGAACACTAGTAATTTATTATCTGCCATAGGAAGATATGAAGTCATCAAATACTAAACATATTTTATAGACTTTCAAAATAAAAACATATACAACTGAGAAAAACAGGAAAAGTATTCTATTTTTCCCCACATAGTAGTTTAGAGTAACAAAGACTATGAAATTAGAATAAATAGGCTACTATAATTAGCTCTACATTTCCTGAAGTTAATGTTTCAAACGCAACTAATGTTCCAGAGGAAAGAAGAAAATGAGAGAATAACAAAGCAAAACAAAAAAATCAAAACAAAGCAAAAGCAAACATGAATCAACTCAAGATTTTACGACCTAATTTAGGAGCCAAGACAGTCTCTTGATTTCCTTTTCACACAGCATGTTAGGAAAGCCTGGTAACTACATACTTGCTAAAAAGATACTGAATCAAAATTAGACTAATTTCCTTTTGACTCCCTATCTATTTATAATGAACTAGTCAGCAAATAAAAACTCTTCTACAAAATATTTTTGATCACCAGTTCACTAAATTTACACAGTGGGGGAAAGCAGGGTAGGAAATAAACAAAACAAAAAAACAAGGGAGGAAGGAGAGGTTAAAAACACAAATGGATAAACTACAAATCATACACTATTAGGCTGGATAAATTATAAATAATACACAATTAGGCTCCCAAAAAAGGGGGAGGGGATATATGGGAAAGGGAAAATAAATTGAAAAATGGGAGAAAGAGAAAAAAGGACAAAGGGAGGAAACTGAGAAGAAGTAAGTTGGAACACAGAACTGAAGCTATTACTCAAATGTAAGATAGAGAATAATAACAAGATGGAAAATATAAAGATAAGGAAAACAGACTACCTAAGAAGTTCCAGGAAGAAAATGTACAATATTCAAAAAAATAATATCTATGAACTACCTAAAATCTTCAAACTAAAAATGGCATATTGAGTCTCAAGTAGGATAAATACAAATCTACACATGGACACATCCTAACACCAAAAACAAAATGGGAATATTAAAACAACAAAAATTACCCATAAAAGAATATCAAAACTAACAACAGACTTCTCATCAGCCCAATAGAAGCAGGAAGACAATGCAACTTTATATTCAAACTAACTAAGGAAAAATAATAGTCAATCTGAAGTTCTATACTCAGCTAAAGTACTGTTCAGTAACATGAACACGAAAATGAAGAAAAGGCATTTTCTAACATCCTTAGGGTTTAAAACTTGAAAAACCTCACTCAAACTCAAAGAAATATAAGAGATTTCTGAAAGAGGAGAAATAAACTCATATAGAAGTGAAAAAAGCAAAACCGAGCAAAAAACTGGAAAATGCATGGGTAAATCTAAACGAATACTGAATGGTTAAAAAAAACAAAAAACAAAAAACTCGTAACACAAAAGGTTACTAACCAGGAGGAAGTAAAATGATAGGCAATAATGTCAAAGATGAAACAAATGCTAGAAAGAATATTTTAAGATCTTTGTTGAAAGAATAGAAATACTGATGAATTCTGACTTTAATATTAGTATACTAGTGAAATTTTTTGAGTTACCACTAAAAGAGTAATAACAATGCAAAACTTTGAACCACTGGAAGAGGAAAATATAGAAGAGTTTATGCTAACAGAAATGAGTAAAGAAAAGCACCCCAATAAAGATGAATGAGGTGATAAATATACATAGTATTTACAAAAAAAGTTAATGAATTAAATGCTTCAATTAAGAGATAGTTGTAATCACACTGCATTTTAAGACACCCACAAATACTAAGGTATTTACTAAGAACAAAAATTTTAACCCAAAAGGATTAAAGGAATAAAATACAATGTATCACTGAGATACTAACCAAAAATACCAATGTTGATTCCTTGATAAAAGTCAAAGCAAGTATTAAGGCAAGAATTACTACAATTAAAGAAGGTCAGGGGCGCCTGGGTCGCTCAGTCGTTAAGCGTCTGCCTTCAGCTCAGGTCATGATCCCAGGGTCCTGGGATCAAGCCCCACATCAGGCTCCCTGCTCAGCCGGAAGCCTGCTTCTCCCTCTCCCACTCCCCCTGCTTGTGTTCCCTCTCTCGCTGTCTCTCTCTCTGTCAAATAAATAAATAAAATCTTTAAAAAAAAAAGAGGGTCAATGTATTTTGATAAAAGACTGTATTTACCAGGAAGCTTTAATTCCAAATTTGCATGAAGAATTTCAAAATATAAAAAGCAAAGACCAACAAATTTCTAAGGAGAAACAAACTCACTAATTGTGTGGTAGATTTTATACATCTGTTTCCTACTTAATAGAGGCAAGACTAGTAAGTCCACAGAAGATTTGAACAACACACTTAGTATTAACTAATAAAACTCTACTAAATAAAACTCTAAATCCAACAGAGAATAAATCTTTTCATGCAAAAGTGGTATATTTACAAAACTAAATAAGGACACAAACAGAAAAATTACCAAGAGTCACATACCACAAACTATGCTCTCTGACAGAAAGGAAATAAATTAAGCATGAATAACGAAAGCTAACCCCCATATTAAAGGAGGAGTGTAACAGAAAGGAATAAAGATAAAAGTCCCAGGCATTCACACAGGCCAAAAAGAGTGCCTATTCCCACAAACTAGATTAGAAAGACTCATATTTCATAGAGCAATTTACCCTACACTGAAGAACACTCCTTAAAGCCACCCAATATATCAGAAAAGCAAGATACACAAGGATCAAACTGCTTCCAATAAGTGAATCCCAGAACAGGAAAAGACCTCAAGAAAATTCATAGGTATACAAAATATCCAGGACCCAACAAGGTAAAATTCACAATGTCTTATATATAATTGATGATTACCAGGCATGCAAAGCAGGAAAACCTAATTCATAATGAAGAGAGTAATCATTAAATCAGATTTAAACTACATTTTAACACAGGTGCGAAAAGGAGCAGAAAAGGGCATTAAAATAGTTGCTCTAACTGTATTCCATATATCCAAGAAGTTGAGAATGGAAGACATAAAAAAAGAAACACCCAAATCAAACTTCTATAGGTAAAAACTACAGTGTAGATGATGTAAACTAGCTGGAATTAAGCCACAGCAATAGAAACTACCCAAAAGAAACACAACAGAAAAATGATAATCCAAAAAATTGAAAAGCACATTAATGAACAGCTTCAAGTGGCCTAATAATATGAGTAATTGAAAACTCTAAAGAATTCTGCTCCAAAGGAGCAGAAAAATATTTGGAGAATAATTGGCTGAAAATCTTCAAGCTTGATGCAAATCACAAATCCACATGTGCATGAAGCTCAAAAAACTCCAAAAACAAGAAAAATGAAGAAAAATTCACCAAGGCACATAATGATTAAATTGCTCAAAATGGTGAGAAAATCTTAAAAGCAGCTGGAAAAAAGAAAACAAAAATGTTGCATAGTAACTAACATAAAGATGTTATCAGATTTTTCATTAGAAACAATACAAATAAAAACAATATGTATCTTTAAAGCACTGAAAAAATAAAAAACTGTCCAGCTGAATTCTATATCCAGTCAAAATTTTTCAAAAACAGAGGCAAAATAAAGACATTTTCAAACATACAAAAGCTGAAAGAATTCATCAGCAACAGACCCAAATACTACTAAAAATGATAGTCTTTCAAGCAGAAGGAAATATTATCAGACAGAAATATGGATCTGAAAATAGTCACAACAGAGTAAATGCCTGAGATTTTTTATTTTTCTAAACTGTTCCAAAGATAACTACTCAAACAAAAATAATAACAATGCACTGTGGAATTTATAACATATGTAAACATATGTAAAAGTAAAATGCACGAAAATAAAAGTATATAGGTTGGAAAGTCAACTACTGTAACATTCTTACATGACAAGTTGTGTACTCACACTTGAAGGCAGACTTTAATATGTTCAAGATATATACTATAAACACTAAAACAACTACTAAAACAAAACAGAAAAGGTACTGGCAATGACCAAAAAAGGAGATAATATAAAATCACAAAAAATACTTAATGGATTCAAATGAAGACAGAAAAAGAGAAACAATGATCAATAGGGATAAATAACAAAGAATAGATAACAGACCCTAATAGATAACAGACTCTAATCTCGGCATATCAATAATCACACTAAATAAAATAAAAATGATTCCCCAAAATGTCAAAGACTGTCACATTGGATAAAAAAGCAAAACCCAATTATACACTGCCCACAAGAAATAAAAACTGTACACATTTAAAATATATGCAGTTTACTATGTATCAGTTATGCCTCAATAAACCTATTTAAAAAATTAATCATACAGATTCAAGACAATTTCCATTCATTTTCATTCCATTATGTTTTCTGAAGTGAAGGGAGGGAGGGGAATGGAACTCCAAAACTGGAGTAAGTAATATTCTAGGAAATGCCATGATCCACAGAATATTTTCTTAATACCTAAACCTATGACCATCTGTGCCCACAGAGGCCTGTTACACATGTGAATGTATTATTCACAAGAAAAAAATTTAAGAATCTCTGAAAGCACTCAGAATACATTTATGAAGGAATTTAAAGCAACATAAACAAAACCCCAAAATGACCATTTTTTAATGTTTTCACAAGTATAGTCTAGTGACTCAACACTAATCATAAGTAATTTCAACTAGAAATACTGATTTCTAGAAAATAATCATTAAAACTGATTTTCACTTTTATATAATGAACCAATATTAAAGTAAACAAAAATGGCAAGCTCATTTTCGTATTTAACAATGTAGCAGGCAGGCAAGTTAACTTCTCTATTGATAACTGTTCTGAGTGATTTAATTCATAAAAATAAATCTAGGGACCTTTCTCCTGTTCAAATGCTTAAGATGTTTGTTTTTATCTTTCAAATATATATTATTCATTATTCCTTCACTATAAAAAGCAGATACAAATAACAAACATCCTGCTGGAAGCCATACTAAAAACCTACTAAAATTTCAAAGCAAGCAAAATAGTTTTAAGATATGTAGCTTATCTCCTTATCAAACTGATGCTTCAAAATAACTGCAGAAAAGTTCCTGACATGTGATTATGGTTACAACTGATAGCAAGATAATAACTTCTGGAACTAAAAAGGAAAAGAGAAAACACTAAAGGAAGCATTAGTAAGTGACCATGATCTCAAAGTGAGTATAAGACAAAAGCAATTATAATCACTTATGCTTACTTAGTATTTCACATTTGCATAGATAACACTTTTACAGTTACTTATACATGACCTTACTCATTCTCCACAATTATGTTTTTGAAACAAGTATATTATCTCCCTTTTATAAAGAAACTTGCCCAGGTCATCCTAAACTACTAAATGGCTCCAAATCAGCTCTTCTGTGTCCTCAATCAACAATATTAGAATAGCCACACTTCAGGCAGCAGGCCATAGCATAAAATAACCTCTTGACCATTTTAAATCAAACTCTTTCTGAAAGAATAGTATTTTTAAAGAATTATTTGAAAGCTACACAGAGGCTGAGGTGGATTGTTTGAAGATTCAGAACAAGTAAAGAGTGAAAGATACCAAGAATTCAGAGGATTTAGTCCACTTGTATGCATACTGCCCTAAAGTATCTCTCCTTATCTTGGCTAATCATATCCTCCTTCACTTTATCACAATACTTAAAATTTCCTCCTTAAATTCATTTGTGAAAGCAATCCATTCCAACACATAGTGTAAGGATTTAAACACCATTCATGTGTTAGTGTAAATTCGTATAAGCTGCTTTCCTCATAACAGAGCAAAGAAAGAAAAGAATTCTGATATGGCTGTAAAGATGTGAAGGAAAGAAAGTAGTATTTATTGAACATCCACTGTTTTCTAAGGAATGAGCGAAACACTTTTGTTTTCTTAGTTCTCCCAGAAACTTCAAAGGATAGGTCCCTATTAACTTCATTCTACCTCTTCATTTAAAACTAAACTGAAAAGATTCAAGGAAACCAGGACAAAACCAAGTTGGTGTAAGTGTAAGGTAAAAATTCTATGTCTTACTCTATGCCACTTCCCAAGACAGGTAAATGGCTGTGATATTAAAGTTTAGGGCTAAACAGGACAGTGAGTGCTAAAGGGAAAGTATAAGAAAAATTACTGGGAGAATATTAGCAACAGTGACCAATTAAAACTTCAATGGGATCAGAAAAGGGGGTGAGCACTCCTTTTTTTTTTTTTTCCTCTACATTTTTCCATCTCCATTATGAACTTCTCTTCCTCTGTACCCTCCCCTTTAAATGTTGGGGTCTATCAGGAATATCCCCTCTTCCACCTTCATTAAATACTGCAAAATGAACTCTATCTATATACAAATACCTCTCAAATCCATAGGTGCTGTTTCATGGCCTCTCCTGAGGACTACCTATCCAATTACAAACTTCACAGGTATTTCACATTCATCTTGACCCCCAAGTAAATCCACCACCCTTCATCTTCTCTAGCTTCTGTATTCCCTTCCTAGGTTGGTAGTATCACTTATCTCTTAAGCCTGACATTTCAGACTCATTCCCCCTCTTTTTAACTCTCTCCTCCCATCCCACCCCTTACCCCTCAACAAATCGTTCATTTTCTTGCCAAGTTTACCTTCCTAAATACTTCTGCAGTACATTTCTTTCTCTCTATTCCCCATCCCCCTGCCATTTAGTTTTATATTTATGGTCTCTTGCCTGAATTTTATTAGTAGTCTTCTATCTCCTATTAAAAAGTTTATCCAACTATAAACTAGAAAGAAAAATTAAGAAAACAATCCCATTTACATTGCACCAAGAATAAGATACCTAAGAATAAATGTAACCAAAGAGATGAAAGTACTCTGAAAACTATGAAACACTGAGGAAAGAAATTAAAGATGACCCAAAGAAATGGAAAGACATTCCATGCTCATGGATTAGAAGAACAAATATTGTTAAAATGTCTATACTACTTAAAGCAATCTATAGATTTAATGCATTTCCTATCAGAATAGCAACAGCATTTTTCACAGAATGAGAACAAACAATCCTAAAATTTGTATGAAACCACAAAAATCAAACCAAACCAAAACAAAAAACCCTGAATGGCCAAAACAATCTTGAAAAAGAAAAATAAAACTGAAGGTATCACAATTCCAGACTTCGACTTATATTACAAAGCTGTAATGATTAAAACAGTATGATACTAGCACAGAAATAGACACACAGATCACTGGAACAGAATACAAAGCCCAGGGGCGCCTGGGTGGCTCAGCCATTTAGCGTCTGCCTTTGGCTCAGGTCATGATCCCAGGGTCCTGGGATCGAGCCCCACATTGGGTTCCTTGCTCGGCAGGGAAGCCTGCTTCTCCCTCTCCCACTCCCCCTGCTTGTGTTCCCTCTCTCGCTGTCTCTCTCTCTCTGTCAAAAAATAAATAAAAATCTTAAAAAAAAAAAAAAAAAAGAATAGAAAGCCCCAAAATAAACCCACAATTATATGGTCAATTAATCTTCAACAAAAAGAATATGCAATAGGAAAAAGTCTACATGCAAAAGAATGAAACTGGACCATCTTCTTACACCATACACAAAAATAAACTCAAAATGGATTACTGATCTAAATGTGAGACCATTTTTATGGAAAAATCCTTGAAGAGAGCATAGGCAATAATTTCTCTGACACTGGTCATAGCAACATCTTTGTAGATGGGTCTCCTGAGGCAAAGGAAACAAAAGCAAATATAAACTATTGGGACTACATCAAAATAAAAGCTTCTGCACAGCAAAGGAAACAACCAACAAAACCAAAAGACAACCTACTGAATGGGAGAAGATACTTGCAAATGAAATTGGTTAGTGCACAAAATATATAAAGTGTACAAAATATACTGGTTAGTGTACAAAATATATAAAGAACTTATACAACTCAACACCAAAAAGATACAAATAACCCAATTGAAAAATGGACAGAAGACACCAACAGATATTCCTCAAAAGAAATACAGATGGCCCTCAGACACATGAAAAGATGCCCAACATCACTCATCATCAGGAAAATGTAAATCAAAACCATCATGGGTATCACCTCACACCTACCTGAATGACTAAAATCAAAAACTTAAACAAGTGTTGGCAAGGATGTGGAGAAAAAGGAACCCTTGTGCACTGTTGGTGGGAATGCAAACTGATGCAGCAACTGGGGAAGACCATATGGAGGTTCCTTAAAAAATTAAAAAATGGAACTACCCTATAATCCGGGAATCACACTCCTGGGTATTTACTCAAAAAATGCAAAAACACTAATTCAAAGGGATACATGCACCTCTATGTTTATGGCAGCATTATTTACAATAGTTAAACTATGGAAGAAGCCCAAGTGTCCATCAATAGATGAATGGATAAAGAAGATGTAGTGTGTATGTGTGTGTGTATGTATACTGGAGCCATAAAAAAGAATGAAATCTTGCCATTTCCAACAACATGGATGGATCTACAGAGTATAATGCTAAGTCAAATAAGCCAGTCAGGAAAAGACAAACACAATACGATTTCACTCGTATGTGGAATTTAAGAAACAAATGAAGGAATAAAAAAAGAGAAACAAACTGAAAAACATCTGAATTGTCAAAATAAAAAGTCAGCAAAGTCAAAGATAGGTTAGTTGATCATCTAATCTAAGGAATAAAATGAAAAAATAATGAAAAAAAAAAATGAACAGAGCCTAAAAGACTTGTGGCTCACAATCAAACATACCAATACATGTACGACAGGAGACCTAGAGAAGAGGGAAAAAAAAGAATTATTTCAAGAAATAACGGCTGAAAACTCCTGAATTTGATTAAAAACATTTACGCGCATATTCAAGAAACTCAACAAATTCCAAGTGGAATAAACCCAAAGAGACCCATACCTAGATACCTCATAACAAAACTCTCAAAGTCTTGGAAAGCACCAAGAGAGAAGCAATGTTTCACTTAACAAGGAGCCTCAATAAGAAAAAGATCTGATTTCTCATTAGAAAACGTGGTGGACGGTAATGGGGCTGAGAGGCTATTCACAGAGCAAGTGAAGATGAATGCCAGAGGACTTGGATCTCAGTTAAAGGACGGTATTCCAGTTACTGAACTTTCAGCAAGTGGACCTTTTGAAAGTCATGATCTTCTTCGAAAAGGCCTTCCTTGTGTGAAAAATGAACTTTTGCCCAGTCATCCTCTTGAATTATCAGAAAAAAATTTCCAGCTCAACCAAGATAAAATGAATTTTTCCACACTAAGAAACATCCAGGGTCTGTTTGCTCCACTAAAATT
>NW_028021256.1:0-670 GCF_054177405.1 Leptonychotes weddellii
TTTTAGTCTGTGTTAACATCTTAAGATGAATTAAGACAATTTTCATTTTTTTTTTTTTAAAGATTTTATTTATTTATTTGAGAGAGAGAGAATGAGAGACAGAGAGCATGAGAGGGAGGAGGGTCAGAGGGAGAAGCAGACTCCCCGCTGAGCAGGGAGCCCGATGCGGGACTCGATCCCGGGACTCCAGGATCATGACTTGAGCCGAAGGCAGTCGCTTAACCAACTGAGCCACCCAGGCGCCCGACAATTTTCATTTTTTTATATTTCTTGGAATAGTTTGAGTAATAATTATCTGTTGTAAACTTAGAACTTGAGGATACATGCATAGCCCTTTCCAACTCCTGGAAATGGGAGTGCTAACTGTGTCAGCGCTGTTGGAGTGTGTTTCCTGCCGGTGTAAGCTGGCAGTCATTCTCCTGTGCTCTTCAGATTGTCTGGAACGAAGTATTTCTCTTAGCCATTCTTCTAGCTGTAGCTGTTCAAACTGTTGGTCAGTCCTTCCACCAAGGATATCCATAAATTTGCAGTTAGTTTCAAATCTTTGTCCTCATGTTTCTTCAATGGTTTCTTTGAGGTTGTCTTGAGCCATTGTAAAACTTAACATTTTGCCACTCAATGTATCCTGCTTCCATTGTTTCTCCTTGGCATTCAGGTCTAGAACTATCAC
>NW_028021257.1:0-670 GCF_054177405.1 Leptonychotes weddellii
AAAATCATAAGGAATCTCCTAAAATCTGTTAGAAGCAATAATGAATTTAGTAAGGTTTAAGATATAAGATGAATATACAAAAATGAATTGTATTTCTATACAGTAACAACAAACTATCCAAAAATAGAATTAAGAACACAATTCCGTTTACAATGGCATCAAAAAAATAAAATCAGTACTTTATAGTGTTAAGATGGCAATAGGATTCCCCAAATTGATTTACAGATTCTACACGATCCCTCTCAACATCCCAGCTGCCTTCTTTGCAGAAATTGACAAGCTGATCTTAGAATTCCTGTGGAAATGCAGGGGGTGGTGCCCAGAGTGGTGTAAATAATCTTGGGAAAAGAGCAAATGGGAGGACTCCACGGTTCCTCATCCCAGAGCCTGCCACCAGGCTGCAGGAATCAAGACAGGATGGTGCTGGTGTGAGGACAGACCTTGAGATCGAGGGGGTGGCATCAGAGTCCAGACATCAGTCCGTAGCTGGACACTCGGACGACTTCCAGCAAGGCTGCCAAGACGGTGCGCCGGGAGGAGCTAAAGCCTGACACTGCCGGCCGACTGGATTCCAGCAGGAGTGCCGCCCTCCTTACTGGGGAGGACCAGCCCCTTCAACAGACAGGCGGGGAGAGCAGGACGTCCCCGTGCAGAAGAATGAAGGGGGACC
>NW_028021258.1:0-670 GCF_054177405.1 Leptonychotes weddellii
AAATTAAAGCAACATAATACTGCCTCATAAATAGATGAACCAATAGAATAAAAAGGAAAGTCCAGAAAAAGAACACAAACACCAAACCTGAAAACTGAACCATTGGATAATATTGGGAAAATTAGGTAGCTATCTGGGAAATATTAATGTTGAACTCATACACTACTCTGCGTTCCATGATATGTTCCAAATGGATCAAATCTTTAAATATAAAAAAATAAATCAACAGAAGTAGCAAATGAATACATGAAATAGTATTTCATGATCTTAGAGTGTGGAAGACTTGGCATCTTCCACATAGGGTGTGGAAGACCATGACCCTGAGATCATGGCAAAATCCAGAAACCATGAAAATATATCAATAAATTCAACTATATAAAAAAATTTTTAACCTCTGCCTGACAAAAGTAAACCCCACCATTAAAAATACATAAATAAATAAACTGACAAACTGGAAAACATCATTACAATTAGTCACAGACATAGAAAAATCTTCTTAGGGGCGGAGCAAGATGGCGGAGGAGTAGGAGACCTGGATTTCATCTCCTCTCAGGAATTCAGCTGGATAGGGATCAAACCAATCTGAACACCTACGAACTCAACAGGAGATCAAAGAAAAGAAGAGCAACAACTCTCTAAACAGAAAAGCGACCACTTTCTGGAAGGTAGG
>NW_028021259.1:0-670 GCF_054177405.1 Leptonychotes weddellii
TGCCTTCCGCTCATTGCACCAGGTCAGCCACAGCTGCAGCAGCTGTACTGGGGGTAGGGTGGAAGGAAGGGGAGGAGGCAGAGGAGGAGGGGAGCATTCTGCCTTGGTGTGGCATCTAGAACAACCATGGCAAGTCCCAACTGAATCTTGGACACAGCCGGCAGCAGAAGGATGGCGTGGCAAGGCCACAAGAGAGAGGGGTTAGACCTCTAGATGACGGCCCTTGCAAAATTCTACCCAATCCAGGAGGGGCTGCTTTTCCATCTCCAAAGGCCCCATTCAACCCTTACTGGCTACAGAGAACTCGCCCGAGGGGAGGGCCCGAGAAGAATTGACCTTGGAGCATCAGGCCCCTTGAAGACAGTCTGCACCTCGGACAGAATGGGAGTGCTGGGAGCTGGCTGGGAGAGGGCCGGGAAGGAGGGGGTAGGAAGGCAGAGACATTCAGAGGCCAGCTGGGAATGGGCAGGAGGCCACGTTCCAGCACAGGGAGGGCAGGCGGGGCAGGCGGGGCAGGGACGCCTGGACGGAGTTGTGCTCAGCTTTCCCGGGCTGTCACCAGGAAGATGAAGGAGGGAAAGTGGCCCCCAAGGACCTGCTAGGCACCTCCAAGGCCTGGCTGGGAAGTAAATCTGACCCCGTGGGCAAACCCCGAATGAAGACAGCCACA
>NW_028021260.1:0-670 GCF_054177405.1 Leptonychotes weddellii
AAGAAGTTGCTTCGGCTGAGGTCAAAGAGGCGGCTCTTGGATTCTTGCCATTATTTCCACACTGGGGTCCCCACCACTAACCACTTCTCATCTTTCCTCTTCATTGACGTGAAACTGGCCTTTCAGAAATGCAAATTTGATCAAATCGCTTCTTGCCTTCCCTCTGTGCAATCTCTCAGTGGCTTCACCTTGACCAGACCGAGAGCCCACGTCCTCACCGTAACTGTCCTCACCTCGCCTGGCCCCCCTGAACTCCTTCCTCGTCACTGTGTCCTTGACGCCCGTCCCCTCTGACAGGATGTCCAAGTGCTGCCTCCTTTCTAATCTCCTGTCTAATCCGCCGCAGGCTCCAGGCCATCAGCGCGGGCACTTTGCTTCTGTGTGTTACCGCGGATCCTCCCACAGTCCACCTGTCATGTTAGTGACCTCACGCAACTGTGCGCTGGGTGCCCTTCTTTGTCTCTAGGTTCTCACCTCCTCAAGGATTGGGCCAAGTTTGGGATGGTGATCTCCAGTGCTTATGTAGAGCACTGAGCAAATTATTGAATCATTTCTCAGCAAACACAGAATTAAGGAAATTAAGAATACACTAAGAAGTCTAGGTTGACATTACTCATCACCATCTGATAAATTGCCATCTGATTCAACTGAGAGTTTGGCACAAAAGTGA
>NW_028021261.1:0-670 GCF_054177405.1 Leptonychotes weddellii
AATGGAGAGTTTTAGTTAATGCAGGGAGTTGGGTAAGGGTACTCATCTAATGAATGTTATAGTTTACTTAGGAATAAATTTAACAATAGATATTTAGGGCATATATGCTTAAAACTGCAAAAACAAATTAAGACACATCAAAAATATTTGAACCAATGCCAAGATATTCTTAGTCCTTAGAATTACTTAGTCTCATAAATGTGTCAGCTTTCTCTACATTAATCTATAGATGTGATGGAATGTCAATCAAAATCCAAATGACCTTTTTATTTGCAAACTGACAGAATCATTAAAAAATATTTTCCCAAAGAATAAAAAATTCAAGAAGAGTCAGGGATATTCTGAAGGTGTGTAATAAAAAGAGCTTTTTTATTAATATATTCTAAAACCTATCATAAAGCTACAGTAATGAAATCATAGTAGTTATGGTGCAGAAAGGAAAAGTTAGATTAACGGCTTTCTACCCAGAACTCAAAAAAGAAAAAAACTATATATTAATAAGAATTTAGTGTATTTGACAAAAAGCCTATTAATGAGGTGCAATCAAAAATGGAGGTGCTAAGTGCTAGAATAAATGAGGCAGAAGAGAGAATCAGTAATATAGAAGATGAAATGATGGAAAATAAAGAAGCTGAGAAAAAGAGAGATAAACAACTACTGGATCACGAGG
>NW_028021262.1:0-670 GCF_054177405.1 Leptonychotes weddellii
TTTTAACCAAGGATCTCCTGTCCAGCACTCCTCTGAGAGCAATGGAATTTATGGCAAGTTCTTCTCCCCCACACTAAAGGATCACTGTCTTTCAACTGCTCCCCAGACCCTTGGAAAAAGAGCTGTCTATCCTCAGTCCCTGGTGTAAGCCTTGCTTTCTCCATGCCTCCTTCTCTAACCATATTCTCTAACCACACCTGCCCTCCAGAACTTCCTTTTTCTGACATCAGTGGTCTGTGTTTTTCCACTAGCCCCTTTCTCTCTGTATGTATAAATATATAAGTTTCCTTCCTCAACCAATCTACTTAAAATAAACAAAAACTGCCTTTTCTTGATTATAGGGTAGCTATGGAAAAATTATAGACTCCTACTCTACTATTCAAGATAGAACAGTATAGTCTGAAGTAAAAAACAAAAAACAAAAAAAAAACGCACCAAAATCTCAGTGGCTTAACACAGAGTCATATAGTGGTGGTCCTGGAGATATTCCGAGGCAAGTATCCTGCATAATGGCTCAGCATTCACATCCAATTCAACATTCAT
Organism: Leptonychotes weddellii; assembly: GCF_054177405.1. NCBI lineage: Eukaryota > Metazoa > Chordata > Mammalia > Carnivora > Phocidae > Leptonychotes > Leptonychotes weddellii. The sequence continues at coordinate 544 of NW_028021262.1, forward strand.
CACCCATCATCATTGCAGTGGAAGAGAAGGCTGGAGAATTAAATACTGGTGGGTCATTACTTCCACCCAGGAGTGACTCACAGCCCATTTCTTCTCATATTGCATTGGTCAAAACAAGTCACATGGC
>NW_028021263.1:0-670 GCF_054177405.1 Leptonychotes weddellii
CTGCCCCCTTTAGAATATTGGTCCTGGCTCCCTACTCCCTGCTCCCACGATAGACTTATCTGTTTACTAGCCATCAAAGTAAATTTACAGTGCTGAATGACACCATTAGAAAGCTTGGGACTGGTCTTGCTGAGCACACACAGACATACTTGCATACCCATTAAGTTGAAATTTTGCCAAGAACCTATTAACCAATCCTAATGAACTGCTGTTTTCCATTTAAAAGACCATTAGTTTCCTATGGTTTGTTGCTCAGGGTAGAAGCAGCAAAGACACCATCAAGTGGTTAGAAAAGGTGTTGCTTTGCTGGAAGCCCATACGTCTCTGGAGAATTCGAACTTGGCTTTGCTATGTGTCACTTTCTTTCCACTTCTGGAAATAATCAGGCATTCCAAATCTTTAAGACCACCTCCCAGAATACAGAAGGATTTTTTTTTTTTAAACTCCTCCTCGTTTAAAGGTTCTGGATAATTTATTTTGCAGTCTGCTGTGCAGAGCCTTGCTTTGTTTCTAAGGATTATTATATAATACTGATTGTATAGAACCAGAAACTCTCAGTCTACACCTCTACATCAAAAGATTAACAAAGAGGCCCCTCTCCATGTTTCTGAAGGTTTTCCCTAAGGTAGTTTTAAATATTTGATACATTATCATAGGTTTTTTTTTTTTT
>NW_028021264.1:0-670 GCF_054177405.1 Leptonychotes weddellii
AAAAATGTTTTGGATTTGAAATAGTGTAAAGTCTGTGTTGTTATTTATAATATGTGGGTATATAATTTTTTAAGTATACATTTATATACATATCACTTAACTAAAACTACTTAAAACATAAAAATATCTATCTTTATAGTACATAATATGTATTTGTCCTAAGCTAGTAGTTTAGTTAAATAAAGTAACTGATGTTTTATTTGGTGAAAACTGCTTTCCCAATTCACTCACACAAAGAAACTTATTAAATCAGACATTTCAAATATATGCAGTTTACCGTATTTCAATTATACCTTAATAAAGCTGTTACGAGGGGCACCTGGGTGGCTCAGTTGGTTGAGCCTCCAACTCTTTGTTTCAGCTGAGGTCATGATCTCAGAGTCCTGGGATCAAGCCCCATGTTTGGCTCTGGGCTCAGCAAGGAGTCTGCTTCTCTTCCACTCCCCCGCCCCCTCCCTCTGCTTTCACTCTCTCTCTTAAATAAATAATAACTAACTAACTAACTAAATAAATCTTTAACAAAACTAAAGCTGTTACAAGCAATTATGATCAATTTAATATTTCAACAAAATTCGCATCAAAACAATAAATTTTAATTTACATTTCTGAGTCCACTGGTAAATATTGAGTAAATAAATAATTTTCAGAGCATTAGCTGTAGCACATTGCT
>NW_028021265.1:0-670 GCF_054177405.1 Leptonychotes weddellii
TCCAGCCAACTGGGGCCTCACTTTGCCGCCGAGTAGGGGGGGGCCGTTAAGGTCTGAGGCGAGTCCTCGGCAAGAGGTTATGCCGGGACACCTGCGGCCCTGCCGCCCCAGCATCTCCGTCCCTTCCGCCTCCCCCTGTCCAGCAGCACCACGAACCTGGCGCCGACAAACCAACACTCGGCTTCCCCCAAGCGGGACAGTGGCCCCGCCACCAACCCGAAGCGATACCCCGCCAAAAATCAACAAACGCTGCCAACACCCCATAGCGCGGAACACGGCTTTAAGCCCAGCCCGGAAACCGTCGCGGCCGTCGTAGGGTGATGACGTCACGTAGTAACGCTCGGCTTCCTCTCCCTAGAGACGAGCCGCCTTTGAGTTTCTTCAGCCGAGCAACCCAACTTGTTAATGCAGTCATGTTCGTAGCCAGGTACAAATATTTTAGAGTTTAACCAAATGTTTGTGAAGCGTTTTTCACATACCTCATCCATTTGGTCCTCACAGAAATCCTCGGGTAGGTAGATAGGAGACTCTTACTAGTATCCTCTTTTCAGTGGTAAGAAATGAGACTTAAAGTTTAGAGACTTGACCCGACTGAAAAGAAGTAGGAAATGGTAGAATTTGAAAGTGACTCCAGGTTCTCAACTGCGCAGAATATGGTAACTTAAACATT
>NW_028021266.1:0-11011 GCF_054177405.1 Leptonychotes weddellii
TGTCTATCTCCCAGCCACCCCATCCCTCCCACCCCCCACCACTCCAGCAACCCTCAGTTTGTTTCCTGAGATTAAGAATTCCTCATATCAGTGAGGTCATATGATACATGTCTTTCTCTGACTGACTTTGCAGCCTCTGAATTTTTAATCTAACTTTTGTGTCTTCCAGTCTTGTGTTGAATCAATTTTTATTCTCCATTCTTAGATATGACCTAGTGTTTCCTTCTGAAAAAAACAAAACAAAACACCTTTTTCTGAGTGGTATTAAAAGAATCACAGAAATGTGTTTTGAGGTGAGGAGTGAGTGGGTTATTCAATTTTGTATTATTCATTTCTAGGAAATTTTCTTGTCCTATTGCTTTGATTATTTTCTTCCCACTGTGTTCTGTCTCATTCTGCATATCTGTTAGTTAGATGTCATGGGTCGATGCTTTAACATGCTTTTCCATTCTCTCATATTTGTGTTCTTTATCCTTTCCAATAAATATACACTACTTATGTTTCATGATTTTGCTTTGAGTTCCAACTCATTCTTATTTTTTTCCAGAGGTTATATTTTTAATTGTTCCAGATCTCTGTTTTACTTGGGATATTTTTAAGCCATGAGGAGATGAAGAGATCTTGGTAACCTGGACTTTCTGAAGACCCATGAAAGGATCCACAGGAGAAAGATCTGCCTGGCCCAGAGAATCTACACTAAATGCAAAAGAATATGAGTAAGTTAAGAACTTTCTTGTCTCTTGTCTCACCTAATTTTAGGCCTTAACTCTGCCAGAAATTATGGTTAGTAGCCAGGAGTGAAAACATAAGAATGAAAGAAAGGAGAAGTCTTAATCTGAAACAATGTGAGGTTTTGATTATTATACAGGCCTGAATATGCTAATTTCAGAATGGAGACATTAGACTTCATATCCCAGGAAATGGAGAACCTTTGAAGGTTTGCTTGAAATAAGCCATGGAAAAAGCAGGGCTTTGTGTTCAGAGTGTTGACTTTTTATAGAGAGTAAGATGGATGCAGGGAGAAGCCATTCAAGGAGGAGTCCCTGGGCAGAGAGTGGTAATCTGTGTCCAGGGGAACAAATGGAGGCCTCAAAGACAAAGTCAAAAGACTCTGCATACATTCATCCTTTGTGCTTGGTTAAACACAGTTGTGAGTTGAGCCAGAGTTACTAGAAAATTAGGCATATGTCAACAAAGAAAAATCTAGGAGGCGAATCAAACAGCGAGTTGACACCAGACGTTATTTGACTTTGAGATGTCAGCAACTCTGGAGGAGTATGTCCAGTGGAGATTGAACTAGAGGCCTGGCTCCAATTTAGTTATCTTTCTGCTGCGTCAGGGAGCTATAGCCTGAGGAGTCTCTGTGTGTGCATATGTGCATGTGTGCGTGTGTGTGTGTGTTTGGTAAAATATACATAAGATAAAATTTATTATTTAAACTTTTTAAATGTACAATTCCACTGCATTAAGTACATTCACAATGTTGTAATGGCTACTCATTTGCAGAAGTCATCTCAAACAGAAACTCTGTACTCAGTAAATAATCACTCTATAAACTTCTCTCCTCCCAGCCCTGCCTTTGCAGTCTTGCTTTGTCTCACCTCACACTCTGTAGCAGCAGCTCATGAAGGAATATTTCCTGTATGAGACCTTAACTTTATTAGTTTTATATCAGAGGAACTAATAGATACCCTTGAAATGAGCAGGATTGAAGGTTTACAGAAGTAGCTAAGGAAAGGTCTCAAGGCAGGGGTTGACTGGCTGGCAGAGTGGGAAGAGCATGGGACTCTCGATCTCGGGGTCAGGAGTTTGAGCCCCACATTGGGTGTACAGATAACTTAAATAAGAATAAAACTTAAAATAAAACACAAAATGTCTCATGGTGACCACCACGGTGATGCTGGGGGTTCTCTGAGTATCGCGGAGATTCTTGTCCTCCTCCCCCCATTGACGGGCACCTGCCTCTCCAGTCACTGGGCCACTGACACTTAAAGGAGGTGGGGATGAAGAAATGAGGACTGCATGGGTTCTGCCTGCAGAGATATCTGTATTTTGGTCCTGGTGGCTGTGGCAAGCAGTCTGGGCATCGGTTGCTTTTGAAATCTTCTGAATTGATCTAACACAGAGCCAGGGTTGAGGAACACTTGAGGAAGACATTCTTCATCTCCACATTCAATGGTGGTATTAATCTTTTACCTTCCTGGCTGCTAATAGGGACTAAGAGAGACAGAACATGTAAACCTTCCAGGATAATGACTAGCCCATAAGAGTGCTCAGTGAATGTAAATGCTTAGTATTTTAGAAATGACAATGGTGATTGATAAAATTTATTGTTTTACATTATTAATTTATCCAAAACCACTCTGTGATATGAATAGTCTATCAGAGAAAGGCAAAGAGATAACAGAAAGATCTGTGTGTGTGTGTGAGTGTGATATTGTGTATTTCTGGGTTTGTGTGTGTGTGATTGTAAAACTGTGTACTGTGTGTGTTGTTGAGGGTGAAATGTGTGTCTGTGTATAAAGATTTGTTTCAGGGTGTGTGACTCAGAGAGCGCTTCACAAAGAGGAGACGGGAAATGGACCTTGCAGGTGAGGTTGTAGGCTGTCCTATTCAGGCAGGACATAGAGGCAAAGAGAACTCCACCTCCCTGGTACAATCGAGTGACTCAGGGTGATACATGAGTGAATGGTATGCAGACAAATATGGCTGAGCATAGAGTCCTGGGTGGTCAGGGATTGAGGCTAAGGAGTGCCCAGGGATGGAGCCATGAATGCCCTTGTGTGCAATGCAAATGGTGGGCCTTGATCCTCCCAGCAGTGTGTCTGCAGTCTGAGTATCTCAGTTTTCAAGAGCTCCATAATCCTTGTGTCCACTGAGCATAGTATGTAACTTGAATATGGAATGTATTTCACAAAAGGGGACCAATTTGAGTGTCCATATTTCTTGATGTGTTAAAAATTTATTATAAAGGCATTGCTAATAATTGATAATAGTAGATAGCTGTTACCTTCTATTTCTCAGTCAAGAGGTAGTATCACTGTCTGACTATAATTTGAGAGTTGGGTTTAACATTCAAAAACTCCTCTTACTCAAAAGGTGTGGAAACATGTAACCTTTAGTAATTCGTGGTTGTAGGAGTGAGATCAAATTCACAGTTGGAAGGGAGGGTCACTTTGGTGTCAATGAGGAATATGTATTGCAGGAAAGTATGGCAGAGCCCAGGGAGCCACATAGGAAAATTTGACCCAAGCCAGGCAGGACAGGACTGGTGTGTGATGATGGCTGTGGGGATGGCAAGGAGGGGCAGCTCAGAAGTAAGGCTGTGAAAGCAGTAGGAGCAGAATTCAGTGAACTTTTGGATGTCAGAGGGATGTGAAAACAGTAAACTTATAAAGCTCCCCAAAAGATACCCGCATCTTAATCCCTGCAACTTGCAATGCTACCTTCATGGTAGAAAAGGACTTTGTCAATGTGATAAAACTAGACTCTGACATGGCCTTATTGTCCTGAATTTTTGTGATTGTCCTCTACATGAAACCCCATATATCTTAAAGATTTTATTATTTATTTATTTATTTATTTATTTGAGAGAGAGAGAGAGAGAGACCTAGAGCCTGAGTAGAGGAAGGGGTGGGGGAGGTGCAGAGGGAGAGGGAAAAGCAGACTCTCCTCCGAGCAGGGAGCTGGAAGCAGGGATGGATCCTGGGATCCAGGATCATGCCCTGAGTCGAAGGCTGAGCCACCCATGCGCCCCACAACCCCATATATTTTATATGAAAAAGACAAAGGGAGATTGACAGGCACAGAAAAAGAGAAAGCAGTGTGACCTCATAGGGCAGAGATCAGAGTGATGGGACACAAGATAAGGAATGATGGTTTCCAGCCATCAAAGCTGGAAGCAACCATGACTAGATTTTCACCTCAATCTTCCAGAGGTAGCGTGGCCCTCCTGACACAATAATTTCTGCAAAGTGTTACAGATTTTGAATCCTGTCATCCAAATGTTGAGAAAATAATTGGTGTCAGCCACTAAACGTACGGTAGTGTTTTGCAGCAGCCAGTGGAAACTAATCAGGTGCCTCATGGCTTGGAGTCTATTGAGAAAGGAAGGCTCATGGACGGTAGAGCAGGCTGCAGGCAGGCAATGTGTACAGTTTTACACATTCACCTGAAGTAACTGTGGAGTCCTGTATGGAGTTTTCCAGATGGCAGCTGGATACTCTTTCTGGAGCTCTCAGGAGAATGTGAGGGAAAAAGCATTAACCTGAGGTGTTGATGAGTGGTCCAGGTGTCGGGCAATGTGCATGTGCAGACTCAAAAAGAGTTAACTGAAGGGTGAACCCTGGAGATTCACTAAAAATTGAGAAGTAGATGGAAAACAAAGTATACCAGAGAATTCATAACATTGAATCCAGACTGAAGGTGTGAGGACCAAGTAGGTTTTTGTGGTTGTGATAAGGACACAATATTAGTGATGCTGCTGGTTGAGAACCATGTTGAGAATTAGGCTGTGGGTATCCTTCTTACAAAACCATAGCAGGAATTTTTTTTTTTATCATTTATTACCCTGAAACTTCATTTTTGCTGGTGGCCATGTGAATGGGAAATCTATAAAGTGATGCAGGACAATTCCTGAGCAAATATTTCCTCTTTTGGTCCCTGCTCCCCAGGCTGCCATGGGTAACTGGACATTAGGTCTCTGAAATTAACTACTGACAACACCCAATGTCCACTGCATGACAAAGAGCACCCCAACTCAAGGCTGGAGACTTTGGGATAATTAGAAGACATTTATAGTAGTGCAAAGCAAGTGATTTATTGAAGCAAGATGTTGAAACCTTTACATTTTCCAGAAGAATAAGTGATAATTGCAAGACAGACATACTGTATACAAGGTTCATATGGGACATTTTTTCAGGATTTCCCCCTGAAACAGATAAAGGAGAGAGAAGTTCAGTTATGCTGTTCCTGGGGATGACACCTTAACACAGACTCTACTCATAAGACATTGTCTGTGAAATTTGAACCAACAAAAGGCAAGTAGAATGGGCACAAGACAGGAAACCAGGGAGGATGGTAAACTAAATACACCTGACACAATTACAACAAACGATGCAAATCAGGAAAAATCCATTTTCATAGTCTGGCAAATAAAACCTGAGGTGACCCAAGAGTAAGACTCATGTTTCTAATGGAAGGAGGAGCAACCCAGTATTTTTTTTCTCTGCTATCCCAGGGTGGAGGACTCTAATTTTTCACTGCAGTGGGAAGACTGGGGTGAGAGATTGGAACAGGGGTAGGAGGGGACTTTGGGAATACTGCTTTCAGGAGAGTCCCAGGTTCATGGTGTGTAAATTCAACCAGATGGCACATGTCTTCTCAGCACTGAAAACCCAGCCTCCATGGGCATTTATGACTGAGTCTGATGAGCCAAATCCAGCAGTGGATGGGCTGAGAGACACCTTTAACTATCTTATTTCTAGACAAAGATATAATTTAAGTGTTTTACCCTCACATGTGACTACAGGAGATAGAGGAAGGAGGGTTTCTGGACATGGGTACGATAAGGGTGAGCACTGTAGGCAGGTAGTGGTGAAGTGGGCTGAGGTAGGGGGGTAGGTCTTGGCTCTGCAGAAGCTGGCACAGTGCCCAGCCAGCTGCCCTCCATGCTGACAGAGGACCAGGTTCCCTCCCTTCCAGCTGTCTCCCCATTCAACACTCCCAACATGCCCATGGGATTCTGCTGTGACTGTGTCCACTCAGAGGGGGAGAACTCGCCGTCAGGAAAGCTTCCAAGTAAGGAGGCAGTCAGGCTTTGGCCCTTCAACATCACTGTTTGGGGCTCCTGGTGTCCTTTCCCTCAAGACACTGTGGGGAACCTGGCACCCAGGGAAGTGACCTGAAGAGGAGGAAGGTGCCCAGATGCTCCAGGCTGCCTTAGTGTAGCTCCCCAGGTGTAATGTCATCCACCCTGTGGCCACCTTTCACCCTATCAGTGGTGAGCAAGGAGGAAGATACCTCCACCACCTGTGCCCCTGACAGAGCAGCACCCTTACCGCCCTCCTGGCTGCTCAGCTGAGCAGAAGCCTCTATGCACAAAGAAGAAAGGAATTACCAATGTGTTTGCAATTAGTATTCTATTCCCAAGGAATATTTTATCTGTGCAGGACTTCACTTCCAACTTGGCCTCAATGACTTCTTGAGATGCGTTAAATTTCCTAACTGTTTTCTTGTAGATGGCTGCAGGTTGAAAGAGAAAGCTCGACAAATCATCTACTAAGGCTGGACAGGCAAACGCATTGGCTGGTGAAGAAAAAGAAATACAATCGATATATTGGAAATCACATTTCCCCCATGGCTTCCTGATGTTAGAAGTAGACAGAAACCCAAAAGGTTGTATGATCTCATCCCATTATAGTGCCAAGGACAATGGGTGAATAGGGAAACTGTGACTTCATACTCAAGAGCAAACAGAGGAGCTAAGACTAGAATATCAGCTTACTGATCCTTAGTTCAGTTTTTATCCTTTTTAAATCACATTCCCTCCTTTCCAAAACTCTCCTGGTTTGATGGAATTTACTTTCTTTATAATTCACACAATTACGTTTTGCCTGAATAGAATGACATCTTGTTTTTGTCTTGGATTTTGGGTTAGAGGAGATTTTAAAATCAATTTTTAACTGAATGGTAGAGTCAGATCTTTCCAGAGAGCAGAGAAGCCGTGGGTCAATCTGCAGAAGAGCAGGTCACACTCTTTATATGGTGGAAGATGACAGCTTGAGACTAAAGAATTGGATTATGTCATTGGATGCAGATATGGTTAAAAAGCTAAATTCATACATACAAACAAAACCCCCAGGTAATCAGTTTGAACACATTTGAAGCTTATACACAAAGTTATGACTGGCTTTTTTATTCCTGCATGGATGGACAGAATTCCTTAGAGAGGGTGAGAGACAGGGAATGGGGCTCTTTCCTAACTCCAATGGAACTGTGGCGAGACTTAAAGTGACCACTTTTCTTAATGTGGATTCTCTAACAATCCACATCTTTGTAACCATGCTGTAGCCAGGGAAGTACCCTATTAGGATCTTTTCTGACCCCTGATCAGATGTCAAACTATGCAAAGAATTTGAGAGGTTTACATCAGAGGCAATAGAGGGAAAGAGGAGGATGTTTAGGTAGATGAAATAAAGATGGAAGAAGACTTCGGTCAGTATCAAGGATAAGAAGACATACAAAAATATTGTGGAATAGATAGCCAGAATTAATCTAGATAAACAGAAATCCCATTCCTCAGAGTGTACTCATTCTATTACAAAATACTGGGAGCACTCCGAAGAAAACCAGGAGGACTGGTAGATACGGTGAGATCTACTCACTAGCAGATTTAGTGAGTGCTGCTTATTCCCAGAGCTGCCTTGAAGATTTATTATCAGAGACTAAGAGAACACTAGCACTTCTGGAAGTGAGAACTCTCCCCAAACCATTCCAGCTGTAACATTTAAGTCTGAATCCATGAGTGAAAATGCTGTGGACTCAACTGGCACCTGAAAAACTCTGGGAAGGAGAATGTCTGGAAACTCCTAGACATCAGCCTGTAGCCAAACCTAGAGCCTTGTCACAGTTAATCTCAGTTCATTGCTATAGCTACTCTAGTGGTATCTGTCAAACCCAAGGATGAGAAGAGACTTGAAGAGATTAAACATTTTGTTGAAGGCCAAAGCACTGGTAAGTGGCAAGGCCATGATTCACACTAAATCTTATGACTTCTTGCTTCTGAAATACAGATCACAGATAAGGAGAGAATCTTCAGTGGAAAACTCTTAAAATTTGCCCACAAGAATTTTTTGTAAAACTTCCAGGTTGTTGTAACTGACAAAAGAACCTTGAGCTTGGGAGATGAGGTGGGGAGGAGGAGGGCTAGTACACAAGTGTAGGAAAAAGAGGAGAGCCACTTAAGTTCACCTAGTTCAGAGAAGGGTACTCACCAGGGCTGGTGCCTCTCTGATGAGAAATGATACTCACCCTCATAGCAGTAAAGAGCCAGAATGACCAGCAGGACACTCAGGAACAACCTCATTTTGTATTTTCCTGAGTTTTCAGCTTTATTGAAAGGTGAGCAATTAGGAGCTGAATTCAGGAGACTGGGGAGCCCAGAGCTACTTATACCTAGAGAGCCTCCCTGGTGCTGCCCAAATAAACATGTGGTTAGGCCATGGGCCTGGCTTCCAGCCCTAGCTTCCTCATTGAGTGCTCATGCCATCCATCAGTGTCACAGACTCCAATGACTTCATCAAAATTCCTGTTCATAGCACTGCTGGCTGCATGCACCTCTCCTTTGTAGCAAAAATGGAGGTTGTAGTTTTACAAATCTATAGTCAGTTAATTGATGCAAGCCTGCCCGCCCCCCCCCCGCCCCCGGGCATTAGCTCCTGACATGCTGGGTCAACTTCTGGTTTTGCTCATCTTTACTTAGCATAATGCCTGGCATACAGGAAAGGAAAAGCAAATATACTTGGGATAAATGATGAATATGAATCACCAAACAACTAAACTTGGTTAAGGTGTATCTTCAGTGTGAATAGATGCCCAGTATGCCAAGTATCCCTTTGGGCAGGTGAGGGAGAAAGGTTAGTAGCATAGTGACCCCAGTGAGAAGAATGAGTGGTTTTCGGTATCCCAAGAGAAGACAATGCCAAGAGGAAGACTACCTCCCCAATACTAATTTCCTATTCTAAGCTAATATTTTTTAAAATATCAAAAGATATTTAAAATCAAATCAGGCGCTATATGGAGAAAAAGAAGCTCCTCATTAGTTTTACTTGTCAACTGGAAGGATCACACCTCGGTGTCATCAGGATCCAGGCAATAGATCTCCCCATACTGGCTCTTCCTCTGCCTCTCCCCAATTATGAGCATTCTGCTCTGTGGAAACACAGGGGAGCTGTGGAAAATTCTTACTAACGGCATGGGAAGGTCAGTCTGGTTATCCAGAGGAGCATATGGGAGAGCCATTCAAGTGTATATAGAATTTTGACTTGAAGAAATGGCTGGAGGAGGGATCCCAAGGAACAGCATGAGGGGAGACAAGAGGGCATAAACCATGTTCCTTGGGAATATCAGGTACCTAGGTTACCCTGAAACATACAATACATACAACAGTGCATGGTGGCAGAAGAAAGGCATTGTGACTGGAGAGACAGGATGGGCCAAATCAAGGAGAGTTTCCATTGTACTCTGTGGGATGTGGGGGCAGAATGGTGGGTGGGGTGAGACACATCTAGGTTTATTGGCACTAGTGCTTTCATGCTGGGTTTTAGATCTCTCACCAAAATCACATGGGTTTTTCACACCCATTATGATGGCTACTGTAAAAAAAAGAGAGAGAGAGAAAGAACAAGTGTTGGCAGGGATGTGGAGCAATAGGAACCCTTGTGCATTTTGGTGGGAATGTAAAATGGTGCAGCCTCTGAGGAAAAAAGCCTCAAAATCCCTCCAAAAATTAAAAGGAAAGTTAATATGATCAATTGAGTTCACCTCTCAGTACCTGTGCAAAAGAATCGAAAGTAGGGTCTCAAACACATATTTACATGCCCATATTTATAGCAGCATTATCCACAATAGCCAAAAGGTGGAAAGAACCCAGTGTTCATGGGTAGATGAATAGATAAAGAAAATATGGTACATACATATAATGTAGGATTATTCACATTCAGCCATATAAAGCAAGGAAAGCTTGTCAAGTGCTACAGCATGAGTGATACTTGAGGACTGTAGACTAAGGGAAAGAAGCCAGTAAAAAGAGAAAATAGATCAATGGAACAGAATAGAGAGCCCAGAAATGGACCCTCAACTCTATGGTCACCTAATCTTCGACAAAGCAGGAAAGAATGTCCAATGGAAAAAAAAGTCTCTTCAACAAATGGTGGTGGGAAAATTGGACAGCCACATGCAGAAGAATGAAACTGGACCATTTCCTTACACCACACACAAAAATAGACTCAAAATGGTTGAAAGACCTAAATGTGAGACAGGAGTCCCTCAAAATCCTAAAGGAGAACACAGGCAGCAACCTCTTCGACGTCAGCAGCAGCATCTTCTTCCTAGAAACATTGCCAAAGGCAAGGGAAACAAGGGCAAAAATGAACTATTGGGACTTCATCGAGATAAAAAGCTTTTGCACAGCAAAAGAAACAGTCAACAAAACCAAAAGACAACCGACAGAATGGGAGAAGATATTTGCAAGTGACATATCAGATAAAGAGCTAGTATCCAAAATCTATAAAGAACTTATCAAACTCAACACCCAAAGAACAAATAATCCAATCAAGAAATGGGCAGAAGACAGGAACAGACATTTTTCCAAAGAAGACATCCAAATGGCCAACAGACACATGAAAAAATGCTCAACATCGCTTGGCATCAGGGAAATCCAAATCAAAACCTCAATGAGATACCACCTCACACCAGTCAGAATGGCTAAAATTAACAAGTCAGGAAAAGACGGATGTTGGCAAGGATGCAGAGAAAGGGGAACCCTCCTACACGTTGGTGGGAATGCAAGCTGGTGCAGCCACTCTGGAAAGCAGTATGGAGGTTCTTCAAGAAGTTGAAAATAGAGCTACCATATGACCCAGCAATTGCACTACTGGGTATTTACCCCAAAGAAACAAATGTAGTGATCCGAAGGGGTACGTGCACCCCAATGTTTATAGTAGCAATGTCCACAATAGCCAAACTATGGAAAGAGCCAAGATGTCCATTGACAGATGAATGAATAAAGAAGATGTGGTATATATATACAATGGAATATTATGCAGCCATCAAAAGGAATGAAATCTTGCCATTTGCAATGATGTGGTTGGAACTAGAGGGTATTATGCTGAGCGAAATAAGTCAATGAGAGAAAGACATGTATCATATGACCTCACTGATATGAGGAGTTCTTTTCTTTTTTTTTTTTAAAGATTTTATTTATTTGACAGAGAGAGCACAAGCAGAGGGA
>NW_028021267.1:0-670 GCF_054177405.1 Leptonychotes weddellii
CCAGGAGGGACACCCCCAATGTCCCCTCTCATGTGCAACACCACGTGGTGTTTGGCCACACCCAGTGGGATCTCTCGCCAGGGGTCTCACTCCAAGCCCCCGTGGTCAGCACTTGTCACACACAGTCTCAGGGCTACACGTGCTCGGCACTCCACTCTGCCCTCCTCTCCTTCCTTCGTGGGCAGTCCCTGCCCTCCCTCTACACTTGTCCCAGCCCTGCCCCCCATGGACCCCCAGACAGCCTGGTCCCCACTCCCACCCACTGCGGGGCTTGGCCTCCAGGGTTTTTCCACCTCTTGACATTGGCACCCGGGCCATTCTTGGTTTTGGGGGGCCTACCTGGGCCTGTGGGCTGTTGAACAGCATCTCTGGCCCCCACCCACTGGATGCTCTCAGCCCATCTCCAGCTGTGCCAACCACCAGCCTCCCAAGCCTTTGCCGAGTGTGCCCGGGCAGGCAGAGTGGCCCTCAGTGCAAACCGCTGTTCTAAAATCAGGGAGAAGACATCGGTTTTCCTCGGAGCATTCCCATCCGGAGAATGGTGTCAGTATTGTCCCTCTGCGTACCCCGCGGGCAGTTAGCAACAGCAACGAAACCACAAGCAAATCGGGCAGACCCCTCACCAGTGAGCGGGACCCCAAGGGGAGTTTTAGTGGGTGAGGGGTGCAGC
>NW_028021268.1:0-670 GCF_054177405.1 Leptonychotes weddellii
AGAACGCAACCAGAAGGTCCCAAGTTATATAGATGTAAGCAAGAAGGAGGAGGTGCATTTGCATTGAGCATACACTGTATCCTCATCATGAACATTATTGTTCTTGGAAAACCAAAGTGGGCAAGAGGAGGCTATCTATTTTCTGAGTGCTTTGCTCTGTACACACACATACATGCACAGCCCCTTTAGCTCTTAGGAGGTTCCATTTTGTTTGGACCATATCGGTTTCCTGACCTGTTACAGAAATGTCTTGCAGTCCGCATTCAGACACAGTATCACCTCCCTAACTGGTCCTGATGGGTGGAAGGAGCGGTTTGGATCCCCAAAGATAGAAGAAATAGGATTCTAGTCCTTTAAAGCCTAACTCAACTAATGGCTCTCAAGTGTTGTCGACAGAGGACCTATAGGGTCTTGGAATTATCGTTTTGTCAAAAAGCAGTAGTAGGTGTTTATATGTAGGAGATTAAAAGAAAAAAATCTAGGGCACCTGGGTGGTTCAGTTGGTTAAGCGACTGCCTTCAGCTCAGGTCATGATCCTGGAGTCCCTGGATCGAGTCCCGCATCGGGCTCCCTGCTCGGCAGGGAGTCTGCTTCTCCCTCTGACCCTCCCCCCTCTCAATGTGCTCTCGCTCGCTCATTCGCTCTCTCAAAATCTAAAAAAAAAAAAAAA
>NW_028021269.1:0-670 GCF_054177405.1 Leptonychotes weddellii
ATGTGGTTATTTAGGTCAATATGAGCTCTTAGCACAGTAGCAGCTACTCATCCCTGACCCCATCTCATGGCAGGGTGCAGCACATGTGCTCCTGGAGCATCGTGCACACAGCTTGCGAGATCTTGGGTGGACAAAAGGACCCTGTCCTCCAAATACTGAGGATCTGTGCTCTGATCACTGATTTCTCTTCTGATCACTCTGCTGACAGACGTGGGAGGCTGATGCACCTCCCACACTCATGCAAGCCCTCCCGCTCCAGTTGAAGCGACTTCCAGGGTATGAAAGGGGTGGCACCAGGGCATCTGGTGGCTCAGTCAGTTAAGCACCTGAGTCTTGGTTTCAGCCTAGGTTGTGATCTCAGGGTTGTGAGATCGAGCTCCACACTGAGCTCCCTGCTCAGCAGGGAGTCTGCTTGAGATTCTCTCCCTTTCCCTCTGTCCCTCCCCACGTCTCTAACGTAAATAAATAAATCTTAAAAATAAAATAAAATAAAGGGCTGGCACTCTTTCCTCCAACTTTATTTTCTTCTTTTCTCCCCTTTGGGAGCCAAACATTACAGACTAAGACATTCAAAAGCAACTGCATATAAAAGGAAAATTAGGAAGTGACCACATGTGGCGCCTGGGTGGCTCAGTCAGTTGGACGTATGCCTTTGGCTCAGGTCATGATC
>NW_028021270.1:0-670 GCF_054177405.1 Leptonychotes weddellii
TGTTCCCTCTCTCGCTGTGTCTCTCTCTGTCAAATAAATAAATAAAATCTTAAAAAAAAAAAAAAACTGAGGCTGGAAGAACATGTAACTCAAGGAAATCCATAATTTATTGTAAAATGTTGCTGTAAATATTTAAGGAAATTAATTTGACAGATCACAAAGATGTGAAGGTAAAATAAGGTGGGAAAAGAAGGTGAATATGGAGATTGCAAAATTAAGAAAACATAAGCAAAATGCATTTTAGAAAACAAATTAGAATTAACAACTAATGATATGATTGAGAATGAAGTTATTGCTGTAGGCGGGGAGGTCTGTCATTGTGAAGAAATGACAAAAAGATTGAAGCAGTGCAGAGAAGGTAAGCATCTAGTGCTTTTTCTAAGTTTTAAAAATCTTCCTTTTTTCCTCTCTGGTTTGGTGAGATTTTTAAAATTCTCTAGGTTGATTTTTATTTATTTTTTTTAATGTCCTTTTTTTTTTTCCTGGGAAAATCATCCATGCTGCATAAAATTAAATTTAAAAATCTCCTTATAGGGACGCCTGGGTGGCTCAGTTGGTTAAGCGTCTGCCTTCAGCTTGGGTTGTGATCCCAGGGCCCTGGGATCAAGTTCCGCATCAGGCGTGCTCTCTCTCTCTCTGACAAATAAATAATAAAAATTAAAAAAAAAAA
>NW_028021271.1:0-670 GCF_054177405.1 Leptonychotes weddellii
TGTGTGTGGTGTAAGGAAATGGTCCAGTTTCATTCTTCTGCATGTGGCTATCCAATTTGAAAGACGTTTATTTTCAAGATGACTAAAGTTTATTCCTTCAAGTCCTGTTACTGTTTTTTTTTTTTCTTTAAAGAAATTAATCTACAACATGTGTCAGCTTTTCTGCCCTTTGAGAGAGTAGAGTTAGCATAATTCAACCTCAGGATTATCAGGATGACTCAAAAATATTTAGCCAACTTGTAACACAGCAAACTTTGCCAGGGCCCTTGTGGTGAGAAAGGTTTTATGTTCTGTCTGTGGCCCCAGAGATCGCTGCCTCTTGAAGTCTCAGGAGGATTTTTTATTGATTTTTCTTTTTTTCACTCTTTCCAGGTTTTTAATCATCCATTCTCCTTAGTGTCTGTGTTCCTATTACTTAATTTTTATAATTGGATGCAGTTAAGCTTCTATTGGTTTGGAAATCAGATAACAGAGTCTGTGAGAGAAGAAAGTTGCATCTGTGTAAGTGTGTGAGGAATTCCCCCCACAAAACATATCTTAGGGTCTTTTTAAAAAAATATCTATTTGTAAAGCAAAGGAAGTGTCTGTTTGTTTGCTTGGAACATATAGACATGTTCCAAATACTTCATTTGGTGGAAGTCTGTGTTTTGACTAAATAGGTTATTGCTTT
>NW_028021272.1:0-670 GCF_054177405.1 Leptonychotes weddellii
CTCTCTCTCAAATAAATAAATAAAATCTTTAAAAAAAAAAAAAGAAATGCAGACTCTCAGGCTTTACCCCATACCTACAGAGTCAGAGTCTACATTTTAACAAGCTCCTCAGGTGATTTGTTTGCGCATTAAAATTTGCAACTCTTGGACTTCACCACAGATACTTCAAGGACAGAACTCATGTCATTTAGCCATTCTTTTATCTGTTTATTTAATGAGTATTTATTGAATGTCTGCTCTGTGCTAGGTATGGGGCAAAGCCCTGGGCAGACAGTGCTGAATAAAGAAAGACCACATTCTTGCTTTCATCATATTTTATTTTTATATTTACTTAACAAATAGACATATTATGCTTCTTACAGAACATTGCTCTTTGAAGTGCTTCATGCACATTGACTCATGTAATCCTCTAACCACTCTGTGAGGCGGGTACTATTATTTTTCACATTTTAGAGATAAGGGAATTGAGGTGCAGAGAGGTTAAGTAAACTTCAAGGCCGTACAGGTTGTAAGTGGTAGAGTCAGAATTTGAATCCAGAGACTGTGGCTTCAGAGTCCAGACTCTTAACTATTATGTTATGCTACCAGTAAAAACACCAACTATTTACAATCTATAATTTTGCTTTTAAGGAAATAAACAGATTGCTGTGATAACTAAAACTGAGGAGTA
>NW_028021273.1:0-670 GCF_054177405.1 Leptonychotes weddellii
ATGCGGGACTCGATCCCGGGACTCCAGGATCATGACCTGAGCCGAAGGCAGTCGCTTAACCAACTGAGCCACCCAGGCGCCCAAGGAGCTCACTTTCTGTAACATTTGACAATGACCATTTCCTCCAGGGAACTTTGTTTTTATGTCCCTGCTCTTGGCTGGTTTTCTGCCTCTCTCCCTGTTCCTTTCTCAGCCATCTGTCTGGGTTCTTGTCTGCCTGTGACTGCGTCATGTTTCAGGATCCCCTGCTCGGGTCAGTGGTTTTCTCCTGCTCCATCTCTGGATCCTCCATCTGTCGATGACTCCCACGTTACTGCCTGTCCCGAGTCCTTTCCCATTCATCCAGCGGTCATGTGTCACCTCACCTGGTACCATGCACAGACCTGCGCCGTCTGTGTTTTCTCTCCACACAAAGGCATGTCACAGAAACCCGGGGTCCAGCCAGCGCTCCTGCATCTTCCCTCATCCGCACCCCCCCCCTCCGCCCCGGAGTCTGGTCAGTTCTGCTTTCTCCTGAAATTCACCTCTCTTCCCTGCATCCATCATTTCTTGCCCAGATCACTCTGCAGTGGCTGATTCCCAGCTGCCAACCTGGACCTTTTTCAAAACATTCTCCACATTGCTGTTGGAGCAGAGCAGCCTTTTTGAAAAAATGCAGCTGTGATCAAGC
>NW_028021274.1:0-670 GCF_054177405.1 Leptonychotes weddellii
AGGTGCACGCGTGTGATACACAGGTGCACACGTGTGAGATACACACAGCTGCACACGTGATTCACAGGTGCACGCGTGTGATATACACACACAGGTGCACGCGTGTGATACACAGGTGCACACGTGTGAGATACACACAGGTGCACACGTGTGATACACAGGTGCACACGTGTGAGATACACACAGCTGCACACGTGTGAGATACACACAGCTGCACACGTGTGATTCACAGGTGCACGCGTGTGATATACACGCACAGCTGCACACGTGTGATTCACAGGTGCACGCGTGTGATATACACGCACAGGTGCACACGTGTGATTCACAGGTGCACGCGTGTGGTATACATGCACTGGTGCACGCGTATGATATACACGCACAGGTGCACACGTGGGATACACAGGTGCACGCGTGATATACACGCACAGGTGCACACGTGGGATACACAGGTGCACACGTGTGATACACAGATGCACGCGTGTGATATACACGCACAGGTGCACACGTGGGATACACAGGTGTGTAACACAGAAATACACACACACTGGTACGTGTGCAAACACGTTAAACTGGCGAGATCTGAATGAGGTCCATGGATTGCAGGAATGTCCGTGTGCCTGCCGTGACCAGTGAGCAGGATGCTGCCATGAGGAGAACAAGGTGAAGGAAC
>NW_028021275.1:0-670 GCF_054177405.1 Leptonychotes weddellii
CTGTTCTACCAATCTGGAATGATCTATGTCACCTGCCACTTTATTCCATGTCGAATTTAGACAATTTCAAATGTCACTTGTTTAATAAAAACTTTTGTAATCCTATTAAATATAATTATGTCCATCTCTGCATTTGGTTTATACCTCTATTGAGTACTCTTAAGTTATCTTGTCTTGTAGGTACCAGTGAACTTTATTGTCTACTAGATGGTTATTACCTTGAAAGACAGATTGTGCATTAGATTTTTTGCATCCTTTATGGTAGTGGTTTTAACCATAGTATTTTGATATATTGACTACTTTGAATCCATTGATTGTGTAGTGCTTATTAAAAGATTCATTAATAAAAATTTAACCATTAGAGATTGTGAATGGTTTACCTTATTTAAAAAAATGGGTTTAGGGCAAGGAGAAAAGATGGCAGAGTAGTAGGGTACCCTATTTCAATCGGTGCCTTGAATTGAGCTGGATACCTACCAGACCATTCTGAACACCCAGGAAATCAGCCTGAGATATAAGAAGATACATCTGGATCTCTACAAACAGAATATCTCCAGCAGTTGGTCCCTAGAATGACTAAGAGGATATAAGAGGAGGAACCCCCAACAAAGAAAAGACTCAGAGACTGTGGCCTCTGCCACAGAACTAATGGATATGGATATAACCAAGA
>NW_028021276.1:0-670 GCF_054177405.1 Leptonychotes weddellii
CAGGTGCAGGAGCAGGGGCAGGTGCAGGAGCAGGAGCAGGGGCAGGTGCTTGGGAGCCAGGGCAGGTGCTTGGGAGCCGGGGCAGGTGCAGGAGCAGGGGCAGGTGCAGGAGCCAGGGCAGGTGCAGGAGCCGGGGCAGATGCAGGAGCAGGGGCAGGTGCAGCAGCCAGGGCAGGTGCTTGGGAGCCGGGGCAGGTGCAGGAGCAGGGGCAGGTGCAGCAGCTGGGGCAGGTGGAGGAGCAGGGGCAGGTGCAGGAGCAGGGGCAGGTGCTTGGGAGCTGGGGCAGGTGCAGGAGCTGGGGCAGGTGCAGGAGCCGGGGCAGGGGAGCAGTACCGGTGGAGCAGGAGCAGTTGGGTCCCTTTTGGGCTAACGTGAGGACAGAGGTCCAAAGCGGGCAGCACGGGGAGACACAGTGTGGGCGTAAGGCATGTTTTTTGAAGAGTTACATGTAAGCAATGACTTCCCTGCTTTTTTTAAAGGAGTTATCCAAAGGCCCTTTGTTCACAGAATATCAGGCATTATTGAAGGAATCTTAGTAAAAAGTATGGCAAACCACTCACATACATCACACAAAGCAGAATATTGTTACACAGTAAGTAGTCCAAACATTTAAACTCTCATAAAATTAGCTCTCTAGTATCTACAAAACAGCATCAATGTTTTCATATT
>NW_028021277.1:0-11011 GCF_054177405.1 Leptonychotes weddellii
GGTGGGTATTGAGGAGGGCACATTCTGCATGGAGCACTGGGTGTTATGCACAAACGATGAATCATGGAACACTTCATCTAAAACTAATGATGTAATGTATGGGGATTAACTTAAGAATAAAAAAAAATTAAACTTTTTAGACAATATATTATAGAAATTCTGGACATGGTTTTATTTTTTCTGAAGTTTTTTATTTTTTAAATTTAGCTTGCTTAAATTGTGAAATCTGTTTTCTCCATGATATGTAGCTGCTATTGTCCCTTCCCAGGTTTTTTATTCTTATTTTTATTTTTTAGCCTGGTCTCTAATGGTTACCCTATTATCTGCTTAGCTTAATGATAAATAAATGATTTCAGCAGACACTGTTCAAACACCTTAAACCTGTAAGGCATCTACCTTCTCATCAATTTGTGTGTGTGTGTGTGGGGGGGTTGTGTACATAGTCCCTCCACCCTATCCATGGTTTTGCTTTCCCTGGTTCCAATTACCCATTGTCAACCACAGTCGGGAAGAAGATGATCCTCCTTCTGATATATCAGGAGGTCAACAGTAGCCTCACGCTACGTCACAATGCCTACATCATTCACCTCACTTCCTCTCATCAAATAAGCATTTTATCATTTAATATCATCACAAGAAAAAGAAAGGTGAGTATAGTACAAGATATTCTGAGAAAGAGACCATATAACTTTTATTACAATACACTGTTGTAATTGTTCTATTTAAATTATTGTTGTTAATCTCTTGTGCCTAATTTATAAATAACACTTTATCATAGATATGTACATATAAGAAAACAACAGTATATATAGGATTCAGTATTACCTGTGGTTTCAGGCATCCGCTGGGGTTCTTGGTAGTATCCCCCACGGATAAGGAGGGACTATTGGATTTAATGTTGCAGCCAGTTCTCTTTTACAGTTTCACTCTTTACTGGGTTCTCTAGGGTCTTCCCTGCACAAGTGTAGGTTCTCATTCAGCCAAGGATATATGGAGAATTTATCTTAGCCCTTCCATGGCTCTTTCATTTTTAAAATCTACCTAAGTAAGTTACTAGTTGGTCCATCACCTGTCCCAACCAGGACTGCAATCTTGGGTCAGCAAAATTATTGATTTTCCCTGTTTGTTGCATACTAGGTTTGGCACTTTTAGGTGACAAAGCTTCAAATTTTTACCCTCTGCCCCAAATCAAGTCCACCCTCAAGCAGCAAATCTACTTCCAGTGACATCCTCACGCTAGTAAAAACTATAGTTCTTGCCACTTAAACTAGCAGAAAGGAGGGAGAAAGAATAGGAACAGTCTTGGGTGAAGGCACCACAAACTCCTGTTGTTCTTATCCAAAGCTCAAGAAGTTTTTCAATAATACATACTTCTGTCTTCAATTTCTAGAGTTGTGAAAGGTGGTTTTTTTGACAATTTTGTCCAGTTTTTATACTTGCTTTTTTATAAATATGATCTACAACTTCATGCCACCAAAACCAGAAATTGCCTAGATAAGCTTTTATACTTAAAAATGTGTGTGCATACCCACAAATCTGTAGTTAATATAATTGTTTCACAGGTTGGGATTATACAGTCTGAGTATTAAGATACTGTTGAAATTAAGAGACTTTCATACAATACTAGATTACGGACTGAAACTGAATTTAGGTTATCAGAAACAATTTGTATTTAATAACTTGATGTCTTGGGTATGTCACACTACGATAACATGGTTTATGTCAGACTATACCAAATGAAAAAAAGCAGATTAAAAAATACATTCAGTATGATAATATTTTAAAATATATGCATACTCAAATATACATATATATGCAAGACACATGACGAGAAAATGAAATAACATGCTTACAGGTTTAAAAGTATCGTAATTTGAATAGTAGGAAGGATTACAAGTACTATTTTTCCTCTGTATTTAAAAAAAATTGCCAAATTCTCTATATATGCATTATGTTTGTAATACTAAAAAAAATAAATATTTTTAAAGAGAGAAAAAGGCTATATATATATATATATATATACACATCACCTACTTAATCAGGCCCAAGTCACATGCTGAAATTAAAGCAGTTTCACAACTTTAAAACAGGAAAATTTATATGGATATCTTAATGTATTATTTTAGAATACTTCTAAAGTTACCACGGTTAATATATACAGAAAAAATTTTATTACCATTTTGTTTTTCTGGGTATGAAAGGTTTTGATCAAATATCGTCAAAATAAGTGCCACCATACTAAGGTGGCTACTTTAAGTGGCAGCACTCATTTACATGTTCAATTTCTGGCATTTTCATTTAAAAATTAATTCTACCAGTACATGGCAATACCTTATATTCAATAACTATTTCAAGCAACTTCTCCTATGTCTCATTATCATAAAATTACATTTTTGTTGTCTTAAATTTTATTTCTATGATCAATTTCATTCCTTTAAGGACTTACCTTTGCTGCATGGTATGTACTAGCTTCAAGTAAATCTCCTTTCTTAGCTTCTTTGGCAAGCAGGTTAAATCGACTTAACATTGCAGCTTTACAAAGCCGGCTTGCCATTGACACACCACTTTTAAATGGGGAACTAAAGTAGAAAGGAATGAAACATCCACTAATCATTATTCAAGGATTTATGTTGACAATTGTAGAGATTAAAGTCAACACAGAATCTACAAATACTTTTCTCAATCATATACAATGAAGACAGTGAAAGATTTTTACACAAAAATTGTTCTGAATATTTACTTTCTGAAGCTAATTAACTTACAGCTTAAATTACTACAGTGTTGCATTAAAAATTAAAGAAGATGGATACTGGAACATTTTATTGTTTGAAGCAAAATTAATCTATGTTGATACAAATTAAAACAGTGGTTGTACCAGAA
The DNA here is from genome assembly GCF_054177405.1 of Leptonychotes weddellii. Taxonomy (NCBI): domain Eukaryota; kingdom Metazoa; phylum Chordata; class Mammalia; order Carnivora; family Phocidae; genus Leptonychotes; species Leptonychotes weddellii. The sequence continues at coordinate 2,881 of NW_028021277.1, forward strand.
CTGACTGGAAAAAGGCACAGAAATATCTTCTGGAATGATGAAAATATCCTGCATTTTAATGGGGTGATGGTTATACAGGTGTATACATATATCAAAAGGCATGAAACTATATAGTACATTTCACTGCATGTAAATTTTAACTCACTAAAAAAAATATATATACACCCCTCCTCATGACCTTCCTATAATCTATGTATATGTATGTGCATGCATATATTTTTCTGTTTCTACTAAAAGTGGGTCCATAGACCATGAAATTTTTTGCTATAACTCTCTTCATTGTATCTTATTAGGTGTTCTTGTATTTACAAAAATTGCCCAAATCCTTTATTTCTCCCTGTCTCCATACTCTTTATAATGTGACTTTTCACATTCTCCTCTCAGTAACTGTGGCTGATTTCCCCTCCCTCTGAATTTGGGCTAGTTTTGTGACTTATTTTGGTGAATGAATAGAGGATGTGTCAGTTCTGAGCCTGGGCCTCATAGGTTTGTGTTCATTCTCTAGGGAATCATTCCTCTACCAAATGAGCCAGCTGGGACTAGTCTACAAGAGGGTGAGAAAAGACATGGACCAGAGCCTTGTCATCCCTCTAAGACCAGACAGGTTGAATTTCAGTTAACCTAGAGTTAACCCCAGATGAATGAGGGAGCCCAACAATATCCAGCTCAGTTGACCCTAAAAACTTGTGGGCAGTAATAAATGGTTATTTTAAGTTACTAAGTTTTGCGGTCGTTTTATATACAGAAATAGTTAACATATGCTCCTGTGTATGAAACCTATTGATATCTTTATTAATATTTTCACCATGATACCTTTTGTTGTAGTTTTCCCAATGATTCTCCTGGTATAATATGATACCATATGCAAAGAATAGTAATTTTACCTCCTCCAGTATTTTATAATCTCTCATTTCTTTCTCTTATCCAAATGCTTTAAGTAAAATATTAACAGCAAGAGTAAACAACTGTGTCTTGTTCTGGATGTTATCATCAATCACGATGATACTTCTGACTAATAAACACACATTTTATCCTTAACAAAAATATCAAACTATTGCTTTTTTATTATCTTTATCTAGAATAGCTGAAGAGATGTATAATATGCCTTCTTGGGATTTAGAGAGATGAACATGTGGTATCCCTAGATCATTTAATGACTATTTTAATAAGAATTTGTAATCTGGTATTTCTATTATGTTATTACTATCCTCACTCCTACAAAAAATACCAATTGATATTGTTGTATAAAATATGTATTTTTTTAATGTACTGTTACATTTTGCTTAATACTTTATTTAGCTATTTTGCCTGGATATAAAAGAAAGTTTCATCTGTAACTTCTGTGGAAGGAGGCAGCAATCTTCTATCAGATTTAATAGCAGTGATACACCTGCTCCATAAAAGGATTTTAATGTTTTCCATCTTCTTAGATAGCACTGGAAAGTTCTGCTATTTAAAGGTTTAAAAATTCCTCTGAACCACCTCAGAATGGTGCTTTCTTTGAGAATAGTTAGGGCACCTTCCTGATAACTTTCTTATGAAAATAACTGTTTAGGTTTTTCCCTCTTCTGTACCAGTTATAGAAATAATTTTTCCTAGAAATGTATGCATTTCACAAGGATTTAAAAAATATTTACATGGTTGAGCAAATAAGTTACGATTCTTTTAATCTTCTATTTGTTAATTACTCCCTTTTTATTAAATATGAGATTACCTAGTGACATTTTCCCACAGAATCAGATTTTTATTACTTCTTTTTGTTATTTAGCTCTTTAAATTACATTTCCAGTTTTTCTGATTTCTTCATTCTGCTTAATTTATTTCCATTATCTCTTGATATAAGCATCTGAAATACTGGCTTTTCCATTCAGCTTTGCTTTAGCTGTATATCCTACGAGTTCTGATATGTAATGCTTTCAATATCTTTGTTTTCTAAATATTCTGCAGTTTCATTTTATATTTCCTCTTTGAGCCAAAAGTTAGAGGACTTTTTTCCCCAATGAAAGAAATTCCTAGTATACTGATTTTGTTATTTAGAGATTTACTGTATCACAATCAGAAAACACTGTCTATATGGCTTCTAACTTTAATTTAAATTCAAGTTAGTTAACATATACTGTATTATTAGTTTCAGGGTAGAGTTTAGTGATTCCTCAGTTGCATATAACACCCAGTGCTCATTACATCAAGTGCCTGCCTTAATGCCCATCACTCAGTTTCCCCATCCCCCACCCACCTCCCCTCCGGCCACCCTCAGTTTTTTTCCTAGTTAAGAGTCTCTTATGGTTTGCCTGTTTTTATCTTATTTTTCCTTCTCTTCCTCTGTGCTCTCTGTTTTGTTTCTTAAATTCCACACGAGTGAAATCATATGGTATTTGTCTTTCTCTGACTTATTTCACTTAGCATAATATACTCTAGTTCCATCCACGTTGTTGCAAATGGCAAGATTTCATTCTGTTTGATAGCTGAGTAATATTCCCATACACACACACACACACACACACACACACACACACACACACACACACCTTTATCCATTCATCTGTTGATAGACATCTAGGCTTTTTCCACATTTTGGCTATTGCAGACATTGCTGTTATAAACATTGGGGTGCAGGTGCCCCTTCAAATCACTATTTTTGTGTCCTTTGGATAAATACCTAGTAGCACAATGCTAGGTCATAGGATAGCTCTATTTTTCATTTTTTGAGGAACCTCCATCCTGTTTTCCAAAGTGGCTGCACCAGTTTGCAGTCCTACCAACAGTGTAAGAGGGTTCCCCTTTCTCCCTATCCTCACCAACATCCATTGTTTCCAGGGTATTATGTTTGAGCCATTCTGACCAGGGTGAGGTGGTATATCTCATTGTGGTTTTGATTTGTATTTCCCTGATGATGAGTGGTGTTGGGCATTTTTTCATGTGTCTGTTAGCCTTTTGTAGGTCTTCTTTGGAGAAATGTGTGTGCATGTCTTCTGCCCATTTCTTGACTGGAGTTTTTGGTTTTTGGGTGTTGAATTTGGTAAGTTCTTTATAGATTTTGGATAGTAGCCCTTGATCTGTCATTTGCAAATATCTTCTCCCATTTCATAGGTTGCCTTTTAGTTTTGTTGATTGTTTCCTTTGCTGTGCAGAAGCTTTTTATCTTGATGAAATCCTAATAGTTCATTTTTGCTTTTGTTTCCCTCACCTCTGGAGGCTGTCTAGTAGAAATTTGCTGAGGCTGAGGTCAGAGGTTGCTGCCGGTGTTCTCCTCCAGGATTTTGATGGATTCCTGTTTCACATTTAGGGCTTTCATCTATTTTGAATTTATTTTTGTGTATGGTGTAAGAAAGTGGTCCAGTTTCATTCTTCTGCATGTTTTCCCAACACCATTTGTGAAGAGACTGTCTTTTTTCCTTTGGATATTCTTTCCTGCTTTGTTAAAGATTAGCTAGCTGACTATAGAGTTGAGGGTCCACTTCTGGGTTCTCACGTTGCTTCTAACTTTTAAAATTTGAAATTTTCTCTGTGGCCTAACATAGGATCAGTTTTTTTCAATATTCTATAGGTTCTTCAAAAGTAGGTGTATTTTATATATTTACACTGCAGAGTTTTGTGTAAGTTAATCAAATCTACCTTTTCGTTATTTAAAACCACTATATCCTTGCGTATTGTTTTGTCTACTTGATCATGAACTGAAAGGTCAATTACTGTCTCAACCAGTAGTGGATTTCTATTTTTCCTCCTCTTCTCTAACTTCTGCTTTATGAATGTTGATACTATATTATTTGTTGCATAGATATCCTAACTGTTCTTTCTTCCTTGTGAATTATACATAATAATAATAAAGAGTCTTCTGCCTTATGTAATGCTATGGAGCTGAACTACACCTTGTCTAATATTTAGATCACATCTGCTCTCTTCATTTGTAATCACCTGGCAAACATTTAGCTATAATAAATTAGCTAAGCTCATTTTATACGAATTTTAGCTTTGTTATGCTCGTATTTTATCTGCTTTCAGTAAAAGACTTTTTCATGTCTTATCAAAGACTTGTTTTGTTTGTATGTGTATAATTTGTCCATTATTAACAGCTGATTGAAGGCAAGATTAGTGTAATTCACATTAGTTGAAGTAATCAATAGTATGCCTGAGGTCATACCAAGGAACATTTGTATGTGGTCTTAATTTAAACCCATCTTTCACAAAGAAAGCAGTTTAAGCATTTAAATTTTTAACATTATTCATTACCTCATTATAAATGTATGGTCACAATAAAAGAACAGTTTTAGTTTCACCTGATAATCAATGGCAGGGATATTATAAAGAAATGTCTAAAACGCATAGCATATTATGGTTACTGACAAGGGCTTTGGAAATAAAATGTCCAGATAAGAATCCCAGCTGTGTTACTATTTGGGTGACTTTAAGCAAGATATTAAACCTAGCTTGAATCAGTTCATCTGTAAAAGAGCAACAACCTAATCTATAGGGTTATTATAAGAATGCAGTATAACATAGTACATATTTTAACATACGTCAAAAATACAGGTTCTTAGCTTTAGATCCAGAAATTCAGATTCAGTAAGAGAAAATGTATTTTTAAAACAAATACATTATTTGATTCTAGTGTTAATTAAAATCACGAAATGATACTTAGAAAAATATAGGTTCTAGAGACTGATTTTGAATACTGGCTCCATTCAACTTAATTAACTCCAGTAAGTTATAGAACTTCTCCAGGTCTGTCTTCTCATCAGAAACAAAATGTGTGTTTTTTCAAAATTAGTACAATGCCTACAAAGTAGTCACACTCAGTGATAACTATAATTGTTCAGAATTCAAAAACTATACCTAAAAAAGAATAATTTTAAAAGGTCTATTAAAATGCATTTTTGCTTAGTATTTTTAAGGGTTTTGTTTTTATTATAGTATAGATGGAGCTAGATTTACTGTGAAGCTTAACCTTCTGGGCCCCTTACACTTGCACAGGACCCTTCTAAATACAGCTGACCCTTAAAAAACACAGGTTTAAACTGCACAGGCCCATTTATATGCAGATTTTTTTCTGATACAGTATTGTAAACGTATTTTCTCTTCCTTAAGATTTTTTTTTTTAGTTTTTATTTAAATTCCAGTTAGTCAGTATTAGTTTCAGGTGTACAATTTAGTGATCCAACACTTATATACAACACCCATTGCTTACCACAAGTGTCCTGCTTAAATACGTGATTTTAAAAGAAATTAGTAATGCTAACCTTTCAGTGATCTTTCCACTTAGGCCATCCACAATCTCCAAAGAAATGTCCCCCTGTGCCCAATTCAGACTCAGGGATTTATATTCCAAGTTTGTTTGAAGTGGATATGCAGAAGGTACTAAACTAACATGAGGTCTGTTGACCAAGTAAAACATTGGAAGTTTTGAAGTGAGTGCATCATCAACACGTTGCTTTACAGCAATTTCTAAACCTCTAGTATCACTGCAATTCCCATCACCTAGAAAGTAAAAACAAAACACTCAGAAGTTCAATATCAAAAGACTAGACAAAAAAAAAAAAAAGGAAACAGTCTAAAGTCTTTTTATCTTTTTCTTGCAACCTTTCCTTTCCTACTTCTCAGCAGCTACTTCTATATTTTTTTTTACCAGAACCAGGACAAGGTAACAATGGTCATAATTTCCATTTAAAAAGGCATCTACAGAAAATAACAAATTGACATTCCAGTGAATAAAAGTGAAGAGCCAGAACTGACCCAGAAAAAAATATAGTACTTTTTACAGGGTTCTGCCAGAGAGAATTAGCTTATCCTGTCTTGACTTTTCAGATTACAGCATGAAACCAGCAAATAATACAGGAGATAAATGTGGCTGAGAGATGGCTGGTGAGATTAAGTTATTTTTCCACATCTAAGGGCCACAAATTGTAACTATTCCAGTACCACAATGTTCCAGTTTCACAACACAAAATAATTTAAATAATGACCATTTCCGGTTACAATGTGGGCTAATACCAAAACCTTTGAGTTTTCAGTTAAAATAATTGTTGAAAGAATGCTCAAAAAGATGTAATATCATTAGTATAGTATAAAATAGTGGGCTCATCAAACTTAAAACAGAAGTTAGACAAGTCATTCCTATTTAAAAATTAGTAATTCAAAAGTAGATCTCTTTTCTCCTTAAAGCGTCAGAAGTTCTCACAAAGAGAAATTTTACATACCACTAGACATTACATCACAAAGTTTTGTTTCCATACATTGGAACTGTTGAGATGGCTACTGGTCTTACACTCATTATGACTATTTGGAAACTAGAAAACGATGTAAAAAGAACACGAATTGCTGTTGACACCCTTTTTCTAAGCACTCCTTTGTGTGTGTGTGTGTTTTTTTTTTTTAATCCCAGTATAGTTAACATACAGTGTTAGTTTCAGGTATATAATATACAGATTCAACAATTCTATATATTACTTGGCACTCATCAAGATGTGTACTCTTAATCCCCATCATGTATTTCACCCAGTCCCCCACCTACAACCCTTCCTCTGTCTGTTCTCTACAGTTAAGAGTCTATTTTCCAGTTTATTTTTTTTTTCCCTGCTTGTTTCTGAAATTCCTTATGAGTGAAATCATATGGTATCTGTCTTTCTCTGACTTATTTCACTTAGCATTATACCCTCTAAATCCATCCATGCTGTTGCAAATGGCAAGATTTCATTCTTTTTCATGGCTGAGTAATAATCCATTGTATGTATATACCACATCTTTTTTATTCATCAATAGACAGTAAGTATTCCATTGAACATTCCAAATTAAGAAGTAATGACAAATGAAGACTAGTTAAAAATATGCTTGGGCACAAAAAAAAAAAAAAGATATGCTGGGGCACAAACATTTGGGAAGAAATAAGGTCTGTGGAATAGTCACTGTATCTATAATGAACAGAAGACATGGATTCAAAAGAAAATGTTAACATATTATTACTGTGCTACAGACTAAAGGTGTCCCCATAAAATATGTTAAAATCTAATTCCCAATATAATAGTAGGCCTTTGTGAGGCACCCTTGTAAAAGAGGCTCTCATCCCTGCTACAGTATCAGGACACAGTGAGAAAACAGGCATTTATGAATCAGGAGATGGGCCCTCACCAGACATTGAATCTGCCAACACCTTGATCCTGGAATTTCCAGACTCCAGAACTGTGAGAAACATATGTTTGTTGTTTAAGACACCCAGTCTGTGGAATTTCTGTTGTAGTAGCCCAAACAGACTAAGACATACTGTAATGAGATAATGCCATTGTTTGTGCCTAAAATACCAAGACACATGTGGAAAAAAAAAAAAAACCCTGAAAGTCAAATCCATTTAAGATTCCTTACATACCAAATTTTTTCACCTAAATGTATGGTGATTAACATAATAAAATACAATTAAAAAAAAGGTGGTATAAAAGCAATAATGTAATAGAAAAAAGTATATTAATATTAGAAATTTTACTTTTCCTTTTTATATATGTATGCTTTAACTATTAACTAAACCTGAAGTATGGTTTTGTTTATATCTTGAGGCTAAAAATTCTTCCTGGAAAAATACAGCTCTAAAATTACAGCATATTATAGGGAAAGTTTGATTTATCTCAGGTCATCTAAAATAACATGAAACTCAAAGGTGAAGTAAAAAATTAAATCTATAATAACAAAAGCAGGGTGCCTGGGTGGCTCAGTCGTTAAGTGTCTGCCTTCAGCTCAGGTCATGATCCCAGGGTCCTGGGATCAAACCCGCATCAGGCTCCCTGCTTGGCAGGAAGCCTGCTTCTCCCTCTCCCATTCCCCCCTGCTTGTGTTCCCTCTCTCACTGTGTCTCTGTCAAATAAATAAACAAAATCCTTAAAAAAAAAAAAATAACAAAAGCAAAGAAACACATCGACAACAATACAATAATAGTGGGGGACTTTAACACCCCCCCTCACTGAAATGGACAGATCATCTAAGCAAAAGATCAACAAGGAAATAAAGACTTTAAAAGACACACTGGACCAAATGGACTTCACAGATATATTCAGAACATTCCATCCCAAAGCAACAGAATACACATTCTTCTCTAGTGCCCATGGAACATTCTCCAGAATAGATCACATCCTAGGTCACAAATCAGGTC
>NW_028021278.1:0-670 GCF_054177405.1 Leptonychotes weddellii
GACCAAGTCCCAGAAATGAATAAATGAAGGAAGAAAGGAATGCATCAAATAAAAATTAAGTTTCTTAATAACAAAACTGATTATAGAATTTTCCTGGATTCAGTTTAGTTAATAAAGTTCACTTTAAACAATGATCCAAGGAATTTTGCATCTGGATAAATATTTGAAGTAAGTTTTCCAGAACTGAAAAAAAAAAAAAACAAGGACCTAAAATGTTCCATCTTGTGTATAACCAGTCTCGCTAGGCAAAGTTGACCAATCCTTCGATTCATGACAGGTTTTGTTAGGAGCCTGTATAAAAGCAACAGCTGAGCATGAGGCTACTGGGACAACTAGACTGGCATGGAGACCTCCAGATGCTCTTCTTGTCTTTGGACAATGAACCAAAAATATGGATCTTCTTGTCCTGCTTGCTCAGACTTCCTGTGTCCCTCCCTTTAGCTCCTGTACTGAGTGTCCTGTTCCAACTTGGACATTGGACTTGGACTGCCCCCACATTGATCCCAATGTACCAGCTCTTTACCCTTTCCTCTAGAAGATGTCACTACTTATCTGGGAACATCAGTGCAATACAATAAAGTATGTATCCTATGAGTTTTCATTAAATTTTGTTAGAAGAATTGAAAACTAATGACTATACTTACACAAGCATTTACCAAGTAGTAATAAC
>NW_028021279.1:0-670 GCF_054177405.1 Leptonychotes weddellii
AAAAAAAAAAACAAAACCAAAAAACAAAAACACATTATCTCAATAGATGCAGAAAAAAAATTTTGACAAAATTCAATACCTTTTCATAATAAAAACACTCAGAAAACTAGGAATAGAGGGAACCTCCTTAATATGATCAATGATATTTTTGCAAAACCCACATCTAACATCATACTCAATGGTGAAAGCCTAAAAACTTTTCCCCTAAGATCAAGAACAAGTCAAGAATACCTGTTTTTACCCTACTTTTCAATATTGTGTTGGAAGTCCTAGCTAGGGCGGTTAGGCAAGAAAAAGAAATAAAAGTCATCCAAATTGGAAAAGAATAAATAAAATTATTTCTATTTACGGATGACATAATTTTATATACTAAATCAACTCATAAAAATCAGTTGTGCTTTTATATACAAGCAATGAACTATCTGCAAAAGAAATTAATAAAATATTAAAATTAATAAAATAAAATAAAAATTAATAAAAATTATTTTAGTTATAATAGTGTCTCAAATAATAAAATACTAATAAAATTAATCAAGGAGATGAAAGACTTGTATACTAAAAACCACAAAATTAAAGAATAGCTAAATGGAAAGCCATGCCATGTTCATGGATTGCAAGACTTAATATTATTAAGATTGTAGTGCTCCCCAGGTGATCTGCACATCCAATG
>NW_028021280.1:0-670 GCF_054177405.1 Leptonychotes weddellii
GGAGACTCTGCAGAGGCGGGGATTTGCTCAGAGGACACCAGAAGCTAGATAGTAGTGGCTGCTCCCTCCAGCTCTCCCCACCCACCCCTGTCCACCAGATGAAGCTTTCGAGGCCCTGCGCATCGAGCCCTTCTCCAGCCCACCTGAGCTGCCCGATGTGATGAAGCCACAGGACTCAGGAAGCAGCGCCAATGAACAAGCGGTGCAGTGAGAGGGCCCCGGGCCCGCCCCCAGTGCCCCCCCCCAATAAAACATTTGGGTGTCTGCCTGGTTGCTGCCTTTTTCTGTGCATCCTTCTCCTGACTCAGGCATCACCTTCCCTGGGATGGGTCTGCTCCCCTGCAAGACGACAACTCACCTTGAGAGACCACAAGCTCTGTGGGCCCAGCTGTCCACCCCCACCCCAGCCTGCCCCTCTGAGCCCACTGGCAGAGGACTGGGAGGAACCTGGAGACCCAAGGTTTGGGGCTTTGTTCCTTTAGTGACTTCCTGCCAGTAGGCAGGCTCCCAGGCAGCTTCTGAGCTAAGGAGAAGCCACGAGCAAAAGCAAGCTGGAGCCAGGGTATGGGCTTTAGACTGGGCTCTAAGGAGGACCCAAAGCCTAGATCCACCCAACACATGTCCTCTGAGGCCAAGAGAGTGCACGGGGGGGGGGGGGGCGGGCGGGCGG
>NW_028021281.1:0-670 GCF_054177405.1 Leptonychotes weddellii
CTTATCATCAATTCCTTTTTTAAAATCTTTTTTAATTTTCATTTTTACAGTTATATTCTATACCTTCATTGTATTTAACCTAATTTTTTGTATATATATATAAGTTTTTCTTTCTTTAAAATTTTGGGATGCAGTGTATGGTTTTGTTCTATTCATCACCCTGATCATATTCTCCTCCCCACACCGCCAGTTTCAGGTATCTTCTGATTTGTTTAGTGTATATTTTTCTGGGGTCTTTGTTGCCTTTTAGTATTTTGTTCTCATTCATCTATTCTCCTCTGGACAAAATGAAAAAACAGAAAAACTCACCTCAAAAAAAAAAGAAGAGGCAGTACCAACTGCCAGGGACTTAATCAATACAGACATTAGTAAGATATCAGAACTAGAGTTCAGAATAACAACTATAAAGATACTAGCTGGGCTTGAAAAAAGCATAGAAGACACTAGAGAATCCCTTTCTGGAGAAATAAAAGAACTAAAATCTAACCAAGTCTAAATCAAAAAGGCTATTAATGAGGTGCAAAGAAAAATAGAGGCTCTAACTGCTAGGATGAATGAGGCAGAAGAGAGAATTAGTGATATAGAAGACCAAATGATGGAGAATAAAGAAGCCAAGAAAAAGAGAGATAAACAACTACTGGATCATGAGGGGAGAATTCGAGAGATGAGG
>NW_028021282.1:0-669 GCF_054177405.1 Leptonychotes weddellii
GAACGAAAGACGAAAGCAGCCGTCCTCAAAGCGGGGTCTATGCTCCCCTCAGGGCTCCACGAGGTCAAAACTCTTTTCAGAATCATCCTAAGACATTATTTGCCTTTTCATTATGTGCATTGGTGGATAAAACTGGTGCCTTAACCAGAGTCAAGGCACTGACAACCACTATCACTGTCCTTGTATTTTTTTTTTTTTTTAAGATTTTATTTATTCGGGCGCCTGGGTGGCTCAGTTGGTTAAGCAACTGCCTTCGGCTCAGGTCATGGTCCTGGAGTCCCGGGATCGAGTCCCGCATCGGGCTCCCTGCTCAGCAGGGGGTCTGCTTCTCCCTCTGACCCTCTTCCCTCTCGTGCTCTCTGTCTCTCATTCTCTCTCTCTCAAATAAATAAATACAATCTTTAAAAAAAAAAAGATTGTATTTATTCATTTGACAGAGAGCGCAAGAGAGCATGAGCAAGAGGAGCAGCAGAGGGAGAGGGAGAAGCGGGCTCCCCGCGGAGCACGGAACCCGATGGGATGCGAGGCTCGATGCCAGGACCCTGGGATCATGACCTGAGTCAAAGGCAGACGCTTAACGAGCCACCCAGACGCCCCGTCCTTGTATCTTTCACCATCACGCACTCACAGTGAAAATACATAAATAAATATAGAACATTCCAAAAACGC
>NW_028021283.1:0-669 GCF_054177405.1 Leptonychotes weddellii
CACAAGGCTATGAAACTTGAAGTCAACCACAAGAAAAAATTTGGAAAGATCACAAATACATGGAGGCTAAAGAACATCCTACTAAAGAATGAACAGGTCAACCAGGAAATTAAGAAGAAACAAAAAAAAATACTTGGAAAAAAATGAAATGAGCACATGAAGGTCCAAAACTTTTGGGATGCAGCAAAGGCGGTGATAAGAGGGAAGTGATAGCAATACAGGCCTACCTTAAGAAGCAAGAAAAATCTCAAATATGCAACCTAACCTACACCTAAAGGAGCTAGAAAAGGAATGGCAAATAAAGCCTAAAGCCAGCAGAAGAAGGAAAATAATAGAGATTAGAGCAGAAATAAATGATACAGAAACAAAAAACCCCAGTAGAAGAGATCAATGACACTAGGAGCTTTGAAAGAAATAATAAAATTGATAAACCTCTAACCAGACTTATTAAAAAGAAAAGAGAAAGGACCCAATCAATAAAATCATGAATGAAAGAGGAGAGATCATAGCCAACACCACAGAAATACAAACAATTACAAGAGAATATTATGAAAAATTATATACCACTAAATTGGGCAACCTGGAAGAAATAGATAAATTCCTAGAAACATACAAACTACCAAAACTGAAACAGGAAGAAATAGCAAATTTGAACAGACCCATAGCCAG
>NW_028021284.1:0-669 GCF_054177405.1 Leptonychotes weddellii
CAATGGAATATTACTCAGCCATCAGAAAAGATGAATACCCAACTTTTACATCAACATGGATGGGACTGGAGGAGATTATGCTAAGTGAAATAAATCAAGCAGAGAAAGTCAATTATCATACGGTTTCACTTATTTGTGGAACATAAGGAATAGCATGGAGGACAATAGAAGGAAGGGAAAAATGAGGGGGGGGAATGGGAGGGAAAGATGAACCATGAGAGACTATGGACTCTGAGAGACAAACAGGGTTTTAGAGGGGAGGGGGGATTGGTTAGCCTGGTGATGGGTATTAAGGAGGGCACATAGTGCATGGAGCACTGGGTGTAATATGAAAACAATGGATCGTGGATCACTACATCAAAAACTAATGATGTATTGTATGGTGACTAACATAACATAATAAAATTTTTATAAATAAATAAATAAATAATTTTATTATCAGATATTTATATATTTTGACATATTTTATCAAAAGAGGATTATATCCTTATAGCAAGGAAGCTATAAACAACCACCATCCCTTGGAGGATGTTATTCTTATTATCAGTGAAGGATGTTGCAAGACAGAAAAATCCCTCGGCAAAAAGTATTATTGGGGTGGAGGTAAGGAGGGTTCCATGCATACTTTCTGGAAGCCAGCTCAGGAAAATACAGATACCCTTGTCTTGC
>NW_028021285.1:0-669 GCF_054177405.1 Leptonychotes weddellii
GTTATACGCAAACAATGAATCATGGAACACTACATCAAAAACTAATGATGTAATGTATGGTGATTAACATAATAATAAAAATTAAAAATAAAACAAACAAAAAAAAAGAAAAATATGTTGGCTTCAAAAAGCATTTTGGGCCTTTTTAACTAAGATTTCTTGAGATTTTAGTTTGCTATGTGCATAGCATTTTGGAAAGGATGGAGGAACAATGTATGTTGCGTTTTGTAACATTTGACCATGCAGCACTTTTGCAAAAATTCATTTTTTTTTCTAATTCATTCGTTTGTTTCTAGGTTACCATCCACTTACTTTCTTGTCTCTTCCACACATCCTAGGCTTATATTGGAGCCAGCCCAGATCATTCCCTGCTATAGGAAAACATGTACAAGGTGACTGAGAGATTTTTCTTTAAAAATAGATCTATATAGCACTCAGATATTTTGGTTGCTATTGCCTTATTTGGAAACTGCCTTGTCCTTCAGCAACTGAAGAAGTGAAATATTTTTGTTTGTTTGTTTGCTTTTCCAGGCTTTTCCTGATAAAATTCTCATTATCTATTAGCTGAAATAATATGTCACTTCGAACTTTTTTTTTTAAAAAAATCTTTTTCAACCAAAGTGAATACTTCTTGATGGCAAGCATATTTCATATTGATGTTCCTCTATG
>NW_028021286.1:0-11011 GCF_054177405.1 Leptonychotes weddellii
AGTTGTTGCTCTTCTTTTCTTCGATCTCCTGTTGAGTTTGTAGGTGTTCAGAATGGTTTGATCCCTATCCAGCTGAATTCCTGAGAGGAGACGAAATCCAGGTCTCCTACTCCTCTGCCATCTTGCTCCGCCCCCCCTTATCCACTGAGTTCTTAATTTCAGTTGTATTTATTCTTCTAGAATGCCCCTTTATATTATGCTTTGTCATTTAAAGAAATTCTACTCTCTGTAAAAATTTTAAATCCCGTTTTTTCTCTTTGAACATAGAAAGTGTAATTATTAACAAAATTATTTTAAAAGCTGTGTCATCATTAGTGTTTTAATTTTTTGGAGCCCCCATGGATCTGTTCTATTGTCTGGTTTCTGCTAGTTTCCTTTCATCTTGTTTTGCCATGCAATAAAGCACAAACAATTTCTTCTTTTTCTTATGCTAGGCACACACTGAGCAATATCTGTGACCACACTTGACACTCACATCAGCCCTATTGTCACTCCCATTTTGCAAATGAGAAAACTGATGCTCAAAGACACCAAGTAACTTCTCAAAGCCATGCAGATATAGGTAGAGTTCCTGAAATTCAGACCCACATCTGTCTGCCTTTAGAGCTACATGCTCTTTTACCCTATGGCTACTTAGGTGAGATTGAGCTGATGAGACTCTATTTTCCCAACTGAAAGCAAACCAAACCATTGACAAGGATGGCTATAGTGGTCAACTCCAGTGTTACCTCCTTTCTCAAGTTCCCTTTATACACTGAATACACAGTAGTACACTGGCAGTGAGCTGTTTTCGGTCTATGACCTGGAGCTGGACAGCTGGCTCCTTTAGTGATATGTGTGGAATAGGAGAAGCAGCAGTTTTATGATCATTTGAGAGAGGTTTCTCTGAGATTTAAAGCTGAGCAGTGGTGAGGTGCCTATCACCTTCTGCTAAGGCAGAAGGCAGCCAGGAACAGTCAGCATAACAGACCCTGGGGCTTTCTTTATTGCCACATATTCCAAATCGTCCCTATGTAGGCTTTTAAAAAATAGTAGATAAAATTTATTAGACATTGTGTGCTTATCACTATTCTAGAACTTCACATTTACTAATGCCTTCAGCCAAATAACAATATTATGATATAAATTGTGTTCTGATTGACATTTTAAAGATGAAGAAACCAAGGTGCAGAGAGCTTATGTATCTTTCCTCAAATGGCTCAGCTATTCAGAGTTAGGCACAAGACTCATTCAGACAGTCCCATCCTGGAGCCCACACTTTTTTTTAAAATTGAATTTAAATTCAATCAGCCAACATATAGTACATCGTTAGGTTCAGATGTAGATTTCAATAATTCATCAGTTGCATATAACACCCAGTGTAGAGCCCACATTCTTAACCAGTAGTTAACTGCATTGTTAGCTAGTTCCTTTTTTTTTTTTTTAAGATTTTATTTATTTATATGAAAGACAGAGAGAGAGAGAGAAAGAACAAAGCAGGGGGAGTGGCAAGCAGAGGGAGAAGCAGGTTCCCTGCCGAGCAAAGAGCCCAAGGTGGGGCTCCATACCAGGACCCTGGGATCATGACCTGAGCCGAAGGCCGATGCTTAACCGACTCAGCCACCCAGGCGCCCCTAGCTAGTTCCTTTTTGTGTTGGTGGCCTTGTGGTGAGTAGGAAAAGTGTCTAACAGACCTAGAAATAAAATATAAGATGTTAATGGTGGGTGTGACAGAGGCCAAGTGTTGGCTTAATTGTGACCCAAGAGCCGGGAGCTCAGGAAGGGTCAATGGTCAGTGGAAAGCCCTAGAAGGTGGACTGTGGGGGTGAATTTACAATAGCAGATTGCAGTCCAGCACCAAAAGGAACATTAAAATGGCCAGCAGTAAAGGCCACAGCTGAGAAGGTATGAAGTGTCAACTGGCTCCACCCAGGGAGGTTGAGCCCAAATTTCTACTTAGCTACTGCCAACAAAAATGTATGGTGACTAACATAACATAATAAAAAAAAAAAAAAAGGAAAAAAATGTATATTTCTTCAAAGATGCCTTTTACTGAAGGTTTTAAATAGTGTTTAATACAAATTAATGCTCTCACTCAGAATCTCTTATGCAATAGTTCTTCCATATGTAGATAAACATGTCAGAAGAGACTCAAGTGTTTCATTTGTAAAGAATCTCAGGGTCTAGACAATTTTTACTCTTATAAAGGATGCCATTTTATTCTTTATTCATAATCATTTTCCCTTAATTTCCCTTTGGCTTTCTTTCTTTGTTTATTTTTGTCGTAGGCTTGCTGGCTACCTTGAGTTCCTTTCAGCTGAGAATTGTCACTCAGTTGTTATTTACATTGGGAGGTGGTTCTATGACCAATGAGACTAGTTTGGCTCCTGAGTAATGGGAAAAATGCCCTGTGGGTGAGCTGTGGAGGGTCCTGTCCTAAGGTGAGTGCCCCTGCCTGAGAGTGCAGACTTAGACCAGCTGGGACCGACAATCTAAAGGCTGGGGACCTGAAGGAAGTGCCTTTGTCCAAAGTTAGCAGATGGAATCAATGACTGGATCTCTCAGAGGGTGTCACTCTACTTGGGATCTCCTGGCCTCCCTGGCTTTGTCATGGAGAAGCTTTGTGAGGCCTTGGCGTAGCTGATAGCTGGTCCTCAGACCCTGGTTCTCCTGCCTCTGCCAGCTCTAGAAAATAGAAATTAACATAAAAGGTAGATTTGTGCTTGCCTAAGCTCTTAGGCTTCTCACTCTGCCAGACACACTGATGTCAGGTAGAGCCATGCTGCACAATCTAGGCTGAATGTCTTACATATTTTGGAGCCTGGCTTGTTCCAGACCTCTTGCCTGGCTCTAAGTTAAGCAGACCCTTATATGGGAGAAGTGTGGATATGGACTTTCCATGAAGTGAATGGGAGGGAAGCAGCAAGGTTCAGGAGAAGAGACACTGGTCTGGGAGTCCGGAGATTCATGTCTTGGCTTACCCCTGAACTAACTCCAGAACTCCTCAAACACTGAACTATGGGAGCTAGGAGGGCATCTCCTTTCTTGCCACACAAGGAAGAAGTGCAGTGCAGCAAAATGGGCATATACATAGTGTCTAACAGACCTGGACTCACCACACTCTTCCTATTACTCACCCTGTGACTTAAGCCAAATCACTTTAGTGTCTTGCTGTGTAAAATGGAATTGATAATGCCTGCTGGCAGCCAAGGGTGCCTACCAGGAGCCCTTGACAACACTTCTCTGAGTTTCCAGCATGATCCAGATGCATACATGGGCTCGCATGCATTGTCTTGACAAGGTACCCCAAAGAATAAAAGTACAAGAGAGCAAGGATGGGGACTGAATGCCAGATGCACATCTTCTTTACCTCTTGCAACTCTGTGATGTGGCCCCCAATTCTCAAATGAGAGCCCTGAGACTCTATTAGGCTGTGAGCTCAGTCAGGACAGGGGGTTATTTAGAAAATCAATTTCTAACACACAGTAGGGTCTCAATGGGTGTTTGTTGGTTGAAAGGAGGAACAGGATGACTGCACTCAGCATGCACTTCAGTGAGTCAGTTACCCACCAGGAGGGTGGGCATCTGCTGCTGATGGCTGTTGCTGGCTCGGCAACCCCATGAACTTTGTTCTGCAGTTACTTTTCCCCAGGGTGGGGTGCAGGGGAGGTGCTTTCTGACCTCCTGAAATTTCACAGTCACTGGTATGAAAACTGATCCTTTGCTGCCTCACTCCCTGGCAGGTGGCGACTGATGCCTTTTACCATTTATGAAAAAAAAAATGTAAATGGCGACAAAAGCTATTTTTATAATGTTTTTATCTATTCTGTGACTGACATCAATAACACATAACAGTTTCATTGACATTGTATCGCATCCAATGGGCCCAGTGACCTGATTCAATGTCAGTGGAAAAGCCTCATACATCATCTCTGTGGCTGAGTTGCAACAGATCCATTATTGACGCTTCAACCCCACGAGTGCCCCAGAAGTGATGCCAAGTCCATTTCAAGAGTTTGCCTCCTTCCCGATCTTTGTTTGTCATACCACTCTTCTCTCTGACCATGGACATCCCCTTTAGCACATCCCCTGAAATCAGTCCACTCCGAATGTGCTTTTAGACTTGACAGTTCTTGAGGAGTGGGACAGGTTTGTGTGTGAGGCACTTAACATGGCTCACAGTAGGAACTCAACTGATGAATGAATGAGAGAAGGAGGGAAGGCAGAAAAAAGGAGAGGGCAGAAAGTATGTGTGCCTCTCAACTATGGTATACTGTAAGTGCTTCCTTTGCATGGCCCTAAGGTCCTCAGGGCACTGATGGCTTAGGTCAGGCCGTTGGAGCAGTAAAAGTTCTTAATAGGACAAAATAGCAAAGGCTTTAGAACACTTCTGCAAAGCAGGAAAATGCCGTGCCTCAGACTTCAGCCTCAGGACCTGGAAGCTGGCCAGCACCTGAGGAAGATTAGAAGCCACCTGGCCAAGCCCCCATGCTGGGCTCACGGTGAGGAGCCCCAACCACCACACTCACCCTTGTTTCCCATCTTCTCAGCTATGCAAAATGAGAATGAACATTGAGTCCACAGTCTTAGATGGGCTTAAGCCAGCCCTTACTAATATTGCAATATATTTGTCATTTGTCTCACTGGTAAGCCTGTTTAGTAGTCAAAACTGTAGAAAATTGAATATACACTTACTGTATAAAAATGATATGCTTGGTTAGTGATAGTTTAGAAGAAATAAGTACATCTATCATAGAAGAGCAGGCTGTCAGCTCTTTATATGTAAGAAAAATATTGAACACAAATGTGATAAATGTTGGGCACCGTTTACAAAAGTTGTCTGACAAAGTTGGTTTGTAATAAGTTCTTCCGAGCAAAGAGGGAGATGAAAGGAAAAAAGAAGGAATGGAAAGAAGAGGACAGGAGAAAATGGATGGTGGGGTGGAGAGAGAGAGATACAGGAAGATCTCTAAAATGCTCAGAGGGAGGGAGACCCACAGGCTGCCCTTTCTCTGACATCACGGAAGCTCCAGCCTGCCTATCAACTGCCTGCCCTTCGCCAAGAGGAGCTCAGACAGAGAGGGTAAATCTGCTGGGGAAATTCCACCTCAGGGGAAATCGCCGATGGCCGTCTACCCTCCCGAAGCCACCAGGTAGCTGGGGTGGACTTCAATGTGGCCCAGAGAGGAAGGTGAGGTAGACTGAGATAAGCAATTTGAACTAATGACTTGGGGAGTAGATCCATGCATAAGAAGGCTCCAGGTGGGGCCGCTGTCTGGGAAGGGAGGTCACACCTGGGGAACCCAAGGATGCCATCGGAGCCATCAGTCTCGGCTCCCAGCACCTGGAAGGATGGTGAATATGGTGGAAGAGGACAGAGCAGGGAAAAGCTCATTCCTGGAGGAAGTGGAGAGTGACTGAGCCATGAGGCCTGGGCGGGCAGGGAGCACTTCTGGTGGGCAAGAGCCCATGTGGAGGGCATCTATGTCCATCTGGCTCGGGCAGAGAGAGAGTGCCCTGGAGGGCAGCAGCTCAGAGACAAGGCGAGTGGGAAAGCTGGTTGGGAGCACATCTTGGCATGTGGGTGGAGCATGAAATCAAACCCAAATTGGCCCCCCTGGGATTCAGTGCACAAAGGGTGCTGGACAGAGTGAGGGTGGACATGTGACACAGCAGCAGCCAGTGGTGGGCAGGGAGGGACTCTGACCCCCAGAAGATTCTAGCACACCCTCGTCTGCCCTATGGGCTGCTCTCACCCTGTCTGGGGTCTGTACATGGGCAGACTTTCAGGGCATAGCCCGAGGACTGCGGTGAGTTTCAGCAGGGTCAGGAGAGGATGGTGATGGATAGGAAGGGCCTGGTGTGGGCGAGGGCCAGGGAGGAGGGTGGGGATGTCCTCTGACCCGACGCCTCTCACACTTCGGAGAAAAAGCTAAGAGTGTTCTGGGACTCACTTTACCTCTTCCTTAGTTTCCTGGCAACCTTTTTTTTTTTTTAAACTTTAGCCACTACTTAGATGAATAGTACTCACTACCTTCCAGGACTTGTCTGAAGCACTTTATAGATATTATCTTACTTCTATTGTCAGAGTAATCTTAAACTTTGTAGGTATTAAAGTTGTATAGTTGTCCCCATTTTGCAGAGAATGACGCTGAGGCAGAGGAGAGGGTAAGCAATGTGATGGTTAAGTCACCCAGCTGTAGTAAGAGGCAGAGCTGGAATTTGAACCCAGTCAAGACTCTGCTGCTCCGGGTAACACTCCTCCCCCGCAGCTGCCCCTCAAGAACATGCCAGTAATTCTCTGGAGAGGACCCATATGTTCATGGAGGGCATCTGCACTCTCTTGTCTGTTCCTTTCAGGAGCTCACCCTCCCTGGAGCTGGGGCAGGACAAAAGGAGGGCAGGGGTTGGGTAAAGGAGGGTTTCCCCAGTAGGAGGCGGGAGGTCAGGTCTTCACCCAGCTTGGGCAGTTCTAAACTTCATAACTCTGGGTTTACATTCAATGTTCTCACCTCCATGTTCCTCCTCATTTTCAATGAGGATGAAAACATGTGAGTCTTGAAGCTTGGAGAGGCCATTCCTTGAGGATGAAAACATGTGAGTCTTGAAGATATAAGTCTGCTTTGCTTGATACCATGGCCAAGATGCCTCAAAGCCATGCCATTTCGAATTTGGGGGTCATTGATCTAAAGATGTGAGATACACACCAAGGTGAATCATTTCGTTCAGTAATGGAGTTTCTTTCAGTCTGTTCGTAAGGTTAGATTTTGCCGGGGTATGTTCTTCAAAGAAGGACTGACATGGTCACTAGTGAGGTATGATGAGTCCTGGGAGGATGAGTGAACCCTGGGCCAGGACTGCAGGAAAGAAGGCAAGGAACAGAGAGGAGAAGAGGTGAAGGGGGAGGACAGGAGGAGAAGGACACAGAGGGAAGGCAGCCATCCACAAGCCAGGAAGAAAGCCCTCCCCGGAACCCAAACATGCTGGCACCCTGATTATCAGGCTCCAGAACAATGTCTGTTGTTTAAGCCACCCATTCTGTGGTATTTGGTTATGGCAGCCTGAGCTAAGACAGGTGGGGATTTAAATATATTATAAATGTCTACTGTGTTTCACAGGCCGTCATGTCTCCACTCTTTATTAAGATCGTGTATGTGCACAGGTCTGTTTCTGGATTCACTCTTCTGTTCTACTGCTCTATTTGTCTATTCTAGTGCCAATATGACTCCCTTTTCATCAAAGTGAGATTTAAACATATTTTGGACAAATCCTCCTCTCCTCTCTCTCTTTTATTTTTAAACATTTGCATTTTCTTGGCTCTTCTTGCACATGGACTCTTCTCTGTAAATATTAGAA
Source organism: Leptonychotes weddellii (assembly GCF_054177405.1). Lineage (NCBI taxonomy): Eukaryota > Metazoa > Chordata > Mammalia > Carnivora > Phocidae > Leptonychotes > Leptonychotes weddellii. Next base: position 7,336 of record NW_028021286.1, read on the forward strand.
TCAGCTTGTCAATTTCCATGAAGTCTCTTATATGTCTTTTGATAAATTCCAAGCTAAATTCATAGATTTATTCTGGGGAAATTGATAGATTTTCAATGCTGAGTCCTGCCTTTCCTCCACTCAGTATATGTCTCTGCTACTCACATTCTTAGGACTTTCCTGGGGCAGGTCCACCTTCTACAGGTCCACCTTCTACAGATTTCTCTATTTCTGAATCTCTGACTTCTTGTCCTATCTTGTATACGTATCTGTACTCTCTCATCTCCAACTATTGTTACTCCTATATGACTGGGGAGGACATAGGCACCCAGAGGGATTTAATGGCCTATTTATAATTACAAAACAAATGACAAACCAAGATCAGAACTCAGGTCATTTGACATTTCACCTACCTCATATCTAGGACACAATTGCTGAGCTATCAGGTTGTTGTGGCTTACTTCTTCACGCAATGGCTTATCTCCACCCCCATACCAATCTTTTGCCTAACCCTACAAGCTACAACATGGCTACTTTATATTCAGGTGACTTCCCATGAGGTCAAGACATTCATTCATAGGTTTACTGAGTGCTTACTGCATGCCGAGTTCAATACTATACACTAGATACACCAAAACAGATGAAACAAGTTCCCTGGCCTAAGGATATTCACCACAGTCAGATGTGCACACCCAAGTTGTCACAGATGTCATAGGGAAGAGAGCGTGTGTCTGGGTATGTCTGTGCATTGATTTGCAATGTATGTGTTTTGTTTTTTTGTCTGGGAGGGGGGCCATTTACAAGGGAGCTGGGAAGGAAGCACAGTACAATCTCAGATATTGACCAGCCTGGCCCAGCCCCTTTCCATAGACTCAGTTTAGTTCCTAAGGACAGAGGTGTTGTAGAAGCTGCCATCCTGAGTCTTCTGAGTCATGCAGGACCCAGAAACACTGCCCTGTGACCAGGTGACAAGCACGAACCAGAGTAGATGGCTTAGCAGCCATGCCCTCTACCCTGGGCAGCAGCACCCATATTCTCCTAGTAGCTATGAGCATCTCAGAATAACTATGAGCATCTAGCTCCCCCCATCAAGGGACTTCTGTGCTAGTACACAAATGTGAAGAAAGCCCTCCTTGATTTTCATGGGATGGAGACATCAAGCAATAACTCAGTGGACTGTTGACTCTTGGACCCATATGCTTGAAGTGAAGTGTCCAGCAGCCTCAGGGACAGATTATTTGCCACTTTTCATGTGATCTATTGCCCACAGGCAGTACTACCTGGGGATGTCTATGCCTCTCTATTTGGAATCACTGATTTACAACAAACATCAGGCAAAATTCATGACACACTTTGTATCTCTGTACCTTTCTTACTTTTATTTACTTCATGTTTTTTCTTTAAATTGCCCCACATTTGTATTTAACTTTTTGAAAGAAGAAACTAGTGGGTAACATAAAATAAAAGTAGGGCTAAAGAATACAATAGACACATTGCCTCAGACACAGAGTCAGAGTACAGGTGCCTGCAAGAGCTGGAAGAATGGGTCCCGGAGAGATGGGTTCAAAATGAGAGAAGGAGTTGGGGAAAGGTGGTGGGCCTCAGAAAGCAGGAGGGAAGGTAGAGTCAGCCTTGGAATGTAACAGGATACAATCTGGAAGTGAGGCCTTAAGCTGGGCCTGATGCAGGAGTGAAGGGAAAGGGTGGTAGGTAGGGGGAGACTATAGTGAAGGCCAAGGGATGGGAGGTTGCTGGGGCATAGAATTGAGCCCTCAGATAAAGCAGTGACAAATGGATGACTGGAGGATATGGGCACCAAATTGGTGTTGAAACCTATGGTAGGGTTCTGGGAGGATTAAAAGAAGGAAGGCTGAGTGGTGAATGGGGGTTGATGAGGGATATCAACAGACAACTAGGGTGGTCAGGAAAAGGTCCCCTATCTCCTCAGACAGATTTCCCTGGAGAAAGACTGGCCCTTTCATTGAACCCAGACCAAGGCAGAGAACCCATTGTCTCAGACAGAGAGAATGAGAGCTCCTATGAGCAGTCAAAGCCAGTAGTGGTTTTTATTCAATTTACACATACCAGGATGACAGGCACTGATGAAAAGTTATTGGCAGCAAATGGAGAACTGATAAAACTGATTATGCCAAGGAAATCACTATGAGGATTCTTTTCCATTCCACACACAGTACACTGAGAGAGAGAGAGAGAGAGAGAGAGAGAGAGAGAGTGTGTGTGTTGGGGTTGGGATTGCAGACACATTGGGCTTTCAGGACAATGGAGATAGGAAATGTCTTCTGGTGGCTGTGGACTAGAAGTGCAAAGATGGGTGATTTCACCCAAGCCTTAGAGCATCTGTGCCCTAATGGCCTGATGTTCAGCTGTTTCTCTTGGTGAAGAGATCACTCCAAAACACAATTTATTCAACTACTATTTACTGGCTCCCTACTCTGTGCTGACAGGAGCTGTGCAGGAAGGTGAAGACACCCCATTGAACAGACAGACAGAACTGTTGTGACAAAGAGTAGCCATCCCAGTGCAAGAGAACAGAATAATAAATATGCAAAGAAAAAGTTAAAAAGAAGATATTATAAGAGAATATTGTAAAGAGTGCTTGCCAAGAAGGGAGGTAGAATACACAGGACAGAACTCTCAGGGAAAGTGAGAATGTTGTTCAGAAGAATGAAACTGGACCATTTCCTTACACCACACACAAAAATAGACTCAAAATGGATGAAAGACCTGAATGTGAGACAGGAATCCATCAAAATCCTAGAGGAGAACACAGGCAGCAACCTCTTCACCTCAGCTGCAGCAACTTCTTCCTAGAAACACCGCCAAAGGCAAGGGAAACAAGGGCAAAATTGACCTACTGGGACTTCATTAAGATAAAAAGCTTTTGCACAGCAAAGGAACAGTCAACAAAACCAAAAGATAACCGACAGAATGGGAGAAGATATTTGCAAATGACATATCAGATAAAGGGCTAGTATACAAAGTCTATAAAGAACTTATCAAACTCAACACCCAAAGAACAAATAATCCAGTGAAGAAATGGGCAGAAGTCATAAACAGACAATTTTCCAAAGAAGACATCCAAATGGCCAGCAGACACATGAAAAAGGGCTCAACATGACTTGGCATCAGGGAAATCCAAATCAAAACCTCAATGAGATACCACCTCACGCTAGTCAGAATGGCTAAAATTAATGTCAGGAAATGACAGATGTTGGCAAGGATGCAGAGAAAGGGGAACCCTCTTACACTGTTGGTGGGAATGCAAGCTGCTGCAGTATGGAGGTTCCTCAAAAAGTTGAAAATAGAGCTACCATAAGACCCAGCAGTTGCTCTACTGGGTATTTACCCCAAAGATACAAATGTAGTGATCCAAAGGGGTATATGCACCCCAGTATGGAAAACAGTATGGAGGTTCTTCAAAAAGTTGAAAATAGAGCTACCATAAGACCCAGCAGTTGCACTACTGGGTAATTACCCCAAAGATAAAAATGTGGTGATCCGAAGGGGTACATGCACCCCAACGTTTATAGCAGCAATGTCTACAATAGCCAAACTGTGGAAAGAGCCAAGATGTCCATCGACAGATGAATGGTTAAAGAAGATGTGGTGTATATAGAATATACAAGGGACTATTATGCAGCCATCAAAACCCCCGAAATCTTGCCATTTGCAATGA
>NW_028021287.1:0-669 GCF_054177405.1 Leptonychotes weddellii
TTTTAAAGCCACTCTCCATATAATGTTTTTTAGACATTTCTATTGGCTTTTTCATAGTAGATTCATTACTATTAGATAGATTTATTTCTCTGTGGTAAAACGAAGTGCCTATAATCCACTGTGCATATCTCTGTTACTGCATTTGTCACAATATATGTTAAAATGTTTTTTCTTCCTTTCCTCCTATGAGATTGGGGCGCTCTTGTGGGCATAGGCTACTTTATTTCTCTCTGTATCTCTAACATCTAGGGAGGTATCTGACATTCAGAAGAAACTCAATAATTTTAGGATGAACGATAGAATAAATGTGGCATGGTAATTACACTTGTAAGTACCAGAAAACTATGAAAATAGCTGATATGTCTTTGACGACATAAAAATTAAAAAAAAAAAAAGATTTGAAAGATGTGGGCTGAGATTAAAGAAATAAAACATCATAGGGTGCCTGGGTGGCTCAGTCGTTAAGCGTCTGCCTTCGGCTCAGGTCATGGTCCCAGGGTCCTGGGATCGAGCCCCGCATCGGGCTCCTTGCTCTGCGGGGAGCCTGCTCTCCCTCTCCCGCTCCCCCTGCTTGTGTTCCTCCTCTCGCTGTATCTCTCTCTGTCAAATAAATAAAATCTTTAAATAAAAAAAAAAAGAGGGTGCCTGGGTGGCTCAGTTGGTTAAGCG
>NW_028021288.1:0-669 GCF_054177405.1 Leptonychotes weddellii
TATTTGACAGAGAGAGACACAGCGAGAGAGGGAACACAAGCAGGGGGAGCGGGAGAGGGAGAAGCAGGCTTCCCGCGGAGCAGGGAGCCCGATGTGGGGCTCGATCCCAGGACCCCGGGACCATGACCTGAGCCGAAGGCAGTCGCTCAACCAAATGAGCCACCCAGGTGCCCTACATAGACTAATCTTAATCTGGTCGTATAAAACATTTTAACAGCACTAAGACTCTCAGCTTTACCCCCTGGTATATCTCCAGGATAGAATCTCTTTTTTTTTTTTTTAAAGATTTTATTTATTTATTTGAGAGAGAGAATGAGATAGAGAGCATGAGAGGAGGGAGGTTCAGAGAGAGAAGCAGACTCCCTGCCGAGCAGGGAGCCCGATGCGGGACTCGATCCAGGGACTCCAGGATCATGACCTGAGCCGAAGGCAGACGCCCAACGACTGAGCCACCCAGGTGCCCCATCTTTGCTAATTTCTTTTCCTTCTCTGAGTCCTAGTCTGCTCCTCTGTAAAAGGGAGAGGCCTGGAAAAGTTGCTGCTGAAGGTCCCCAAAATGCTACTGCCCCCTGGAGGGCAAGCCATGATGATGGCTGACAAAATTTAAGAGTCCTGTTGGGGATGGAAAGGTAGGAATCAAGAATTTATAAACATCAGGAAGGAATCAAA
>NW_028021289.1:0-669 GCF_054177405.1 Leptonychotes weddellii
GAGGGCCAGGAGGACCAGGGTCTCACCAAGGACTATGGCAACTCCCCCCTGCACCGCTTCAAGAAGCCCGGCTCCAAGAACTTCCAGAACATCTTCCCGCCTTCGGCCACTCTGCACCTCTCCAACATCCCGTACGTGCTGGGTGGCGGGCAGGGGAGGGGTCCTGTCGGGAGTTGAGCGGCGCCTGAGGGAGAGGGAGGACCTGGCGCCTGCAGGGCCATGGTGTGCAGCTCCTCACGGGCGGCCCTCCCTGAGAAGCAACAGTGTTCAACCCCCTTCTCTCCTTCTGCCTGCAGGCCCTCCGTGTCCGAGGACGACCTGAAGATCCTCTTCTCCAGCAACGGTGGGATCGTCAAGGGGTTCAAGTTCTTCCAGTGAGTGCCGCCCGTCCCATGCCCTGCCTCGCGCTCTGTTCTGCCCCCAGGCCTGACCCCCAAGCCCGCCCTCACTCCCCTGCCCCCGTCCCCCAGGAAGGACCGCAAGATGGCGCTGATCCAGATGGGCTCGGTGGAGGAGGCCATCCAGGCGCTCATCGACCTGCACAACCACGACCTGGGCGAGAACCATCACCTGCGGGTCTCCTTCTCCAAGTCCACCATCTAGGGCCGCCGTGGACCAGCCTGCCGGCGCCCGGCCACAACTTCCATCATTCCAGAGAAAAGCCACTTT
>NW_028021290.1:0-669 GCF_054177405.1 Leptonychotes weddellii
CTTGCATATCCGCTCTGACAGATAGGTCTGAGGGTCTAACAAGGCCATTTTGACAGACCCCTTGTTTACTGTCTTCCTTATGGCAGATGTGTTCTAACTGTGGTTTTATAATTTTTATTCGTGAGGTCCCCTCCCCCCTCCGCCCCACGAAAGAGTGCCATGTTACAGAGTTGTGTGAAAGCTTGGCATTTTACTTCTCGTTTTTTTTTTTGCCACCAAAGTCCTGACATAGGCAAGATTTCCCTATCATTACAATGGGACACACAGAACTATTTTTTTTAGAGCCTCTTTGTTTGTTTTGAGTGGTCAAACCTTCTGAGCCCCAGCTTTATTTAGAAGTCTAATTTCCAACTCTACTCTGAATTCAGATCCAATACTGTGTTTTCTCTTGCTGTTGGTTATTAAAACTTCAGCTCCCTAGATGCCAGATTCTATATTAAGGCCTAATTCTTCCTTCCAAAGCATGAGCTAGTAAATTTCCCATTTGCCTTTACACTCCCTCTTCATTTCTGGAATGAAATGAAGCTTCAAATTTTGCTTTGGAACCTTTGAGTTTCATTATCTTTTTTTTTTTTTTTAAAGATTTATTTATTGGGGGGGGCGGAGCAAGATGGCGGAGGAGTAGGAGACCTGGATTTCGTCTCCTCTCAGGAATTCAGCTGGATAGGG
>NW_028021291.1:0-669 GCF_054177405.1 Leptonychotes weddellii
CCGCTTCTTCTGCGGGTCTCAGGGCACCCCTCCCCACCTTCCTGCCAGGACTGCGGCTGCTAGACACGGTCCCCTATGGCTGGGACGTGTCCTGCTTCTCCTAGTGTCCTCACTGCTCACCCACAGGGCCTTCCAGAGAGCAGAGCTCAGCCCATGTCTGGGAATCAAGGAGCCAGTGAGCAGGGCTCCCTCTGTGCTGAGAGGACGTTTCCCCCCCTTTCTGGAAGAACCAGGCCAATGCACGAGCAGGTGTCTCGAGCTCAGGGCACTCGCGCCAGCATTTGCCTTTGGCATTTGCACAGTGATGCCCGGGAAGGCATCAGAAGCAAGAACCAATAATCTTTTATTTCTCCAGTTCCTGACCCCCGTCCTTTGCCTGCTCTGTTCTTTCCCCTTTCCAACCCATCCCTAGGCCAATGCCCTGTGATTTCGGTCCAGAGCCCACCCAAGGAGGCAAGTTCTCCCAGCGGGTATAGTGTTGCACTATAACGGTGTATACGTGGAGATTACATATATATGTGTGCAGATTATCCTGTCATGTATTCTCATGCATCAACTGGCTCACTTATTCATATACTCTCCCACTATCAACCTTCGCCAACAGTCACTCCTCTTGTGACAAAGCAAATATTGGGGGTGATGTGGAGCAGCAGAAATTCTCATCCTCAG
>NW_028021292.1:0-669 GCF_054177405.1 Leptonychotes weddellii
TGAGGGTTCTAGAGGGGAGGGGGGTGGGAGGATGGGTTAGCCTGGTGGTGGGTATTGAGGAGGGCACGTTCTGCATGGAGCACTGGGTGTTATGCACAAACAATGAATCATGGAACACTTCATCTAAAACTAATGATGTAATGTATGGGGATTAACATAAGAATAAAAAAAAATTAAAATAAAAACAAAATGAGCCAAAGACCTCAACGTAGAAGGTGATTTCTGGTTCCCATCCTCCCCTGTCATCTGTGCACCCCTAATCTCCAAACGGCCCCTCTTCTGGACTCCTATATCTTCCTTATGGAACCGCCAACCCGTGTCCCTGTGGAGAGGCCCTGGACGCCTCGCGAGGCACGTGTCCAAACCTGAACTCAAGATCCGTGCCCACACCTCCACCTGCCCCCTCGTCTCTCTGCCCCAGGTCAACAACACGCCACTCGCCAGAAGCCTAGGAGACCCAGCCATCACCACATCATGTCCCCTACCCCACACTCATCACTCACCAGTGCTAATCCCTCTGCTTTCTGAAACCTGATCGATATTTGTTGGATGAATACCAAATAGAAAGTCACTAGAGAGATGGAGAGCATATGTAATTTACACCTGCCTATCCAAAACCCTGGACTCACTGGGCTTGTTTTACACAGAACATAAAAGTGTGACGAAGAT
>NW_028021293.1:0-669 GCF_054177405.1 Leptonychotes weddellii
CTAAATACACACATAGGTAAATGGGTAACAAACTTGGATAAGATTTATAGACTGCACCAGGTATATATTTCCAAATAGGGAAACAGTTCCTGAAAAGGAAAACTGAGATGAGAAATCACCTAATAACTCAGTGTTTGAATGTTCTTATCCATAAAAAAAAAAGTCAAGCAAGAAATTATTATGTTCACTTCCAGTTCTGAAACCCTATTTATTTCAGTACCTAACTGAAGCTCAAAATAATTATATTTGCAACATTTACAAGCCTGTCCCCAAGCAGAAGTATGTTTTACATAAAATATATGTACTCTTCAATATTTGTTCTGCCTTAACCAGGCAAAAATACAAAAACATTTGAGTCAATATTTGTACTAGACTGTTGTATGACAAACGTGGATACAGTCTTATATAAGAGTTTGTAATTCAACCCTCAGTCTGAATTTTGACATTGTTTGTATGTGGAGGGACAATAGTTTTTTTTGTTTTGTTTTGTTTTGTTTTTTATTCTTATGTTAATCCCCATACATTACATCATTAGTTCTAGATGAAGTGTTCCATGATTCATTGTTTGTGCAAAACACCCAGTGCTCCATGCAGAACGTGCCCTCCTCAATACCCACCACCAGGCCAACCCGTCCTCCCACCCCCCTCCCCTCTCGACCCCCCCGCCGG
>NW_028021294.1:0-669 GCF_054177405.1 Leptonychotes weddellii
CGGAACTTTTAGAAGTCGGCTCTGCTGAGGGACGTCGCTCCGGTGGCTAAGCTGGGGGTGGAACCCTCATGGGACAACGTGGTCTCAAGACCCTTGGGGTCACAGAAAGACTGGGGGTGCCTGAGTGCAGCAAAGCTCCCAGGTATCAAAGCGGGGAAGCCAGCTGCAGAGACGGAGCCGAGGTGCGGGCTCTCAGCTCGGGGTTGCCCTAAACCGTGATCCGTGGCACAGTCGGGCCACTGCTCCTCCAGCAGGGACCCAACAAGCGGCAGATCTGAGGAGACTCACCTTCCTCCCCCGGGAGGAGCAGTGCGGGAGCGCACCGCAGGAATCTGCTGGGTTTGGAGACTCCACACAGGGTCGTGTGCCAGAGATAGATACACTCGGTCTCAGGCCAGGTGAGCACGGAGTGCAATGGGAGACCAGGGAGGCTGCAATGACTGCTTTTCTCTGGGGGCTCACTGAGGAGTGAGGCCCTGAGTTCTTGGCTCCTCTGAGGCAGAGATTGGGTGGACGCCATTTTCTCTCTCGTCGTCCAAAGCTCTACAGAAGCTTGAGGGAACAAAAACTCCCAAGAGCAAACCCGAGCAGAGCAAACTCGAGCAGATTACTTAGCCTGGACCCGGCAAGGGCGGGGCAATTCCGCCTCTGGCAAAGACATTTGGGAAC
>NW_028021295.1:0-669 GCF_054177405.1 Leptonychotes weddellii
CACCAAAAATAATTTGACAATAAAGTAAGTCTAGAAATAGAATTATTACTTTTTTTCACAAACTTCCCCATTTGCATTATTATTCCCAGAGTTCCTTCCCAATATCAGTCCCTGCCTGGAAAATGTCTACCAAGCCTGTGATTTCAGTCATCACCCAAAACTGATAGTTCTGTCTACAACTGGGGAGACAGTAATAGTCTAGTGGTTAAGCCAAGGGCACCAGAATTAGATAAGCAAGCCTGGTTATCCACTTGCTAACTTCGGGACTAGGGACATGTTATTTATTCAATGAGTCTGTTTATCCCTTTGTTCAAGAGATTACATATGATAATATGTATTTAAATGTGATTATATATAAACCCCTTTAAATTGGGCCTGTCATATGGTAAGATAGTAGCTACTGCTACATTTTCCTCTTAGAACTTTCCTAAGCTCCTTCCCCTCTTCACCTCTGCCAGTTCCCTCACACTTAACATGTTGACCCTCCCTAAATCTGCATAATGGAAGATGTAGACATTTTCCAGGCAGGGACTGATATTGGGAAGGAACTCTGGGAATAATAATGCAAATGGGGAAGTTTGTGAAAAAAAGTAATAATTCTATTTCTAGACTTACTTTATTGTCAAATTATTTTTGGTGCCATTTAGTAAGTGAAGGGTTGAATTTCAC
>NW_028021296.1:0-669 GCF_054177405.1 Leptonychotes weddellii
GCTATGAGCCCACTGAGATCACTACTAGAACTCACTGTCTTTTTTGATCTTTAGGACTTTCTTTACAAAGTCTCTCATCCCAGACCACATCTTTGGGGCCATGCACACTCAAATCCACATGTTCAAAATTCAATTCCGATTGACCATCTTTCTCTTGTTACCTGTTGGGGCCTTGGTGTCGGCCTTCTTGCTCTCCCGGACCCCCTTCTGGGCCCACACCTGGACCGTGTACTCCACACCTGGCCTCAGGCCCGTCAGGATGGTGCTGTTCTGCTGCTTCCCCACAGACACCTCCCTGGTGTCCCCATCGGCAGAGGTGTAGCGCACCATGTACTTGTCGATGACAGCTTGCACCGGGTCCCACGAGATGGTGGCCGTGTCCTCTGTCACCCGGTCGGTCACCAGGTTTTTGGGGCTGTCAATTTCTTTAAAAAAAAAAATTTGGAAAAGCCTAAGCTTTGAAGCCATGGAGAGATACCCACCACCCCATCACTGTCATTTTCATCTTCTAGGACTCTCTCTGCACAAGGCAATGGTCTTCCCATCCAGAGTCTGCTGGGAATCAAGGGAGAAAGTGACCCCTGGCTCCCAATTTCAAAAGACTACTCATTGCAAACTTAACATATTTTCTTGGCTTTCAGCTCTCTGGAATGTGGGAGAAATGACATC